>NC_090735.1:100450135-100452635 GCF_036898095.1 Palaemon carinicauda
CGAACCCCAGACCATAAGCGATGCTGGGTGCTTAACTGTCTTGGCCATGAGATTAGGCTTAAGAGGATCTGACCCCTTTCGCCTCCACACTTTTTTCCCGGTCGTCTCACTCACACAAAAGGTCGCTTCGTCACTCCACAAGACACTTCGCCACTGCTCCAAGGTCCAATCCTTGTATGTCTTGGCAAAAGCAACCCTCCTCTTCCTTTGTTTCTCAGTTAAAGCGGGCTTCTTTCTCGCGATCACTTTCTCGTAGTCGAGGCGCTTCGACAGGTTTTCCTGAATCGTACGAACACTGACGTCGCTCAACAATTTAGGGTTCTGTTCTTCCAGTTGCTTAGCCGTTAATGTTGGATTTTCTTCTAGGCTTCGCTTTAAAATAACTAAAGTACGATCAGGAATCTTCCGGGGGGGGGGGGGGGGGGAACCAGCTTGGGAGTGGGAAGGGATCTCGGCGCTACCCCCTGCCTTGAACTTGGCCACCAAGCGCCTCACTGTTCTCTCGTTCACGCCAGTATTCTTCACTATTTCTTTCGTTTGCAGACCTAAATTATGACAGGTTATCACTCTAACAATGTCATCGTGACTTGTACGGCGTCTAGACATCACTGGGGGGGGGGTTGATAGACAAAAATGCCACGCGAACTCACAAAAGAACGATTGCAACTCGGCCCTCTCAACCTGACACAACCTCACTCCACGACTTCAGGAAACACACTGACTAGCTTCCACCTACCCATATATGTAGATGCCAACTTGTATAAAAAGATGCCAATTAGTCAATTTGTCCCAGTCGATTTTTTCCCCGATAAACTCCAGGCCTCCGATTTACGCGGATCGGTCTGTCCGGCCCACTACCCGGACAGACCGATCCGCGCTGACTGTATATATATATATATATATATATATATATATATATATATATATATATATATATATATATATATATATATATATATTGGAAAATTAACCTTATGACATACAACGTCAGGACCTTGTCTGTGGAAGATCTTGATGTGTTACTAGAAGAGCTGAAAAAAAATGGGATATGACGGGATTCAGTGAAATTAGAAGAAATGGGAATTTTATATAGACTTAAAAGAGAGCCATATATTTTGCTTCAGAGGACATGAAAGGAACAAAGAAAATGGACTGGATTTTCTTATTAGTCAAAATATTGCAGGTAACATATAAAAAAAAGTTCATATCACTACCGATAGAGTTGTAAAATTATTATCAACCAAATAAGAAGTATAAAATGAAGCTTGTTCCAACGTATGGACCAACAACATTCCATACAGAGGAAGAAATGAAAGCTTTTCATGATCTGGAGAAATCTTGAAAATACACACAAGATTCAATTAGCTATTGTTTTGGGGGATTTCAGTGGTAAAGCTGGTCAAAAGCGGAAGGGAAATCAGCAAAAGGAAAATTTGGAGAAAGCACAAGAAATGACAGAAGACACATGCTGTAGAGTTTGCTTAAAGTTATGAACACTTTATAAAAAACGAGCATCCAAAATGGACATCGAGAGTCACAAATGGAGAAACGAAAAACAAAATATAATTAATTCTCGATGTAGAAGCTAATTTAGTTAAAGATGAGTTAAACAAGTTAAAGTCAAGAAACCATTGAATGGTAAAAAACGGAATTTGACTATATTTTAAGAAAGAAAATCTTTAGTAATAACAGGAAAATGTTTTGAGTTTAGTTTAGCAATTCATTATAGGTACTCCTAACTATATGATATAATGGAAAGGAGTAAAGAAGAAATGAATTTTAATTTAACAAAATTTTTATTAGAATCAGCACAAGATATAGGTGGAGAAGTTCCTAAAAAGGCGTGACAAGAGGTAAAGCATCAGGGGAAGATGGCCTATCAATTGATTTAATAATAGATGGAAGAGATTTGATCGCAGTAAAACTGACAGAACTTTACACAAAATGTCTCAAGGCTGTTTTATACCTATAGCTTAGAATATTTTTTTATTATTACACTAATCCACAAAAAGAGAGAAAATAGGTTTACTCTCAGTTGTATATAAAATATTCACTAAGATTATATGTGGCCCAATAGAAAGACAACTAGACCTAAATCAACCAAGAGAGCAGGCGAGTGTTCAACAACTGACCATAATCATGTAATTAAAAGCTATTTAAAAATCAACAAAATGAGGCAGACTACTATGTATGGCATTTGTAGACTAAAAGAAAGCTCTTGATTCTGCCAAAACTTCAGCAGTATGAAAGGCCTTTCTAAAACAAGGAATATATGACTCTTATGTTAGAAAACTTGAAAATATCTATCCGGGCAGTACAGTAATCTTAAAACTACATAAAGAGAGTGAGAAATGTCTGATTGAGATAGGAGTTAAGTAGGGACACCCCATCTCTCCTAAATCTTTCACAGCATGATAAATAGAGGCTTTTAAGAAATTAGATTGGGAAAAAAGAGAAGTTAACATTAATGTGGTATACCTTAACAATGTTAGATTTCCAG
>NC_090735.1:100460135-100470135 GCF_036898095.1 Palaemon carinicauda
GTGTATATATATATATATATATATATATATATATATATATATATATATATATATATATATATATATATATATATATGTATATAAATTCATTCAAGTTTGATTGAAATGCGCTGATGCAAATAGGATAGCATTCGCCAAAAACAACAGCGATAATACCTTACAATTGTTTGGGGGATGTAACAAAACTACATAATTTTGGGTTTGTGATCACGAATATACAAGTAAAATTTTGATATAAAGAAGTTTATTTCAATTGGTGCAAAATTCATCTAGGTAGCGTGCTAATGCTTTTAGATTCAAAGTGGCGAAACTAACCTTTTCCATAAAGATGGATTGAGATATAGTATTTCAGTTGCTTATATCGAATATTTATGAAAAGTTGCAATATACTGAAAACTATTTCCGAAATAATTATACCACGATAGTAAAAAAATTGCCAAAATGACATTTTCCCTTTATAACCAGTAAAATAGGGCAATATAGCTACTAATCAAAACTATATCTGTAAATTTTGAACATATCACGCTTTATCTGTATTATAATACTATTTTACAATCTTTAAAACAAATTGAAAAAAAAATAGTGAAATTGAATACCTTATAACTTTTTTGGTACTAAAAGGATGTTATCCTTTGGAAATGGGTAAATTACTGTATTTTGAGATTGGTAATATAAAGCAATTTAATATAATTAGGTTATAAGACAATAACTTAATAATCTGTGAAAATTATGCTAATCTTACCGCACGCGTATTATACACGCTCGTACACTGTGATGGTATATCGGTTTTAGTATGTTATTGTTACCGCTCTCCCCTCGCACTGATAACCTTTTTCTGCCCGTATATTCGTGAATCGTTGAATTGTTGTGCCGTTCTTGATTGGAATTGGTTGTATATTTACTCATGCTCCGTCCAAATAAAGTTACTTGCATTCATCCAGCTTCTCAATCATTACTCAACTGGTTCATCCGCACATAATATTAGATTTTGTCTATGTTTTTTTTTTTTTTTTTTTTTTTTTTTTTTTTTTTTTTTTTTTTTTTTTTTTTTTTTTTAAGTAAAGGTTCACTATACGTACATGCAATATTGTTGTATAATGTTAGTTGTATTTGACAACGCCACAAAAATGTTTCACAATTTCTCAGGCTAGCAAAGTTAACTCTCTGCACAATGCTGCAGAATTTTCCATGTTAACAAGGTTAATAACCTATACAATGTTGCCAAATTCTCCAGGTTAGCGAGGTCAACCCACTGCACAATGCTGCAATATTTGCCAGGTTAGCAACCTTAATAACCTGCACAATTCTGCAATATTAGCCAGGTTAGCAAGGTTAACACCCTGCACAATGCTGCAAAATTTCCTAGGTTAGCAAAGTTAATAACCTGCTCAACGCTGCAAAATGCGCCAGGTTAATAAGGTTAATAACTTGCACAATGCTGCAAAATTTGCCAGGTTAGCATGGTTAATAAACGGCACAATGCTGCAAGATTTGCTAGGTTAGCAAGGTTAACATCCTATACAATGCTGCAATATTTGCCAGGTTAGCGAGGCTAATACCCTGCACAATGCTGCAATATTTGCCAGGTTAACAAGGTTAAGAAGCTGCACAATGCTGCAAGATTTGCTAGGTTAACAAGGTTAACATCCTGTACGATGCTGCAAAATTTGCCAGGTTATCAAGGTTGATAACCTGCACAATATTGCACAATATCCATATTAGTAAAGTAAATACGTTGCAGTGTTTTGGAGTATTTTATGCTGCTAATTACAAACAACAATACACAGCATTTTACTTGTTAGGCAACAATGAGGCAATTAGTGCAAAAACTCCCAAAAGAGTTTTGTGAGATGGCGAAATAAACTTTTCTTTAAGATAAGTAAGTTACTATATTTTGTGCTTCTAATTGCGAATATATGCAAAAAATTCTTATATTAATATTATGTGATCTGTTTCCATACGGAAGTGTTGCAAGTAAAAAAAAAAAAAAAAAAAAAAAAAAAAAAAGCCGAATTGATTACGTTAACAGCACCGCTTGTGTTTCTTGTACAGGGGTTGGATGCAAAACTATTTTTTCCTTTAAATGGGTAACATACTTTTTGTTTAGCGGCTAGTCTTGGAAATGAATGAAAAAAATGCAATATACAGTCATTTTGTTGAAATAAATCAAGTGAATCTTTGGTAAAAATCACCCACAATGCCAAAAGCTAACACCTTTTAACTTTTTAAAAATGGTAAACCACATTATATTGAGCTACCAATCCCGATTATAGGAACAGTCTTGTAATATACTGATATTTGATTTAAATACAGTAATGTTGTTATTAATGCAAAATTATCAATGTTGCAAGGCTAATTCTTTGAAATTGTTTTTGGGGAAGAAGTAACTTTCCCTTAAAGGTTTAAAGGTAGCTTATGAATGGCAGAGGCAAGGGGCAAGACAATGTCCACGACTCCTGGAGACTGACCATTATACACATATGATCATCGCCCAAGCCCTCTCTCTATCAAGCTAGGACCAGGAAGACCAGGCAATGGCTGCTGATGCAGAAGTAGGTAGAGCTATAGGTTCACCCAAACCCACCCTATATATACACACACACACACACACACACACACACACACATATATATATATATATATATATATATATATATATATATATATATATATATATATATATATATATATATATATATATATATATATATATATATATATATATATATATATATATATATATATATATATATATATATATATATATATATATATATATATATATATATGTCTTACTTATAAATGTAATCGAAAAATTTAACATGTTTTTTTCAAAAAGGCACATAAAAGAAACACAGGAAATATAAATAAATCACTATATTTCAGCCAATAAACATTGGCCCTCTTCAGGATGTAAAGTAAATGCTGTAAAGGTTAACATCCTGAAGAGGGCCAATGTTTATTGGCTGAAATATAGTGATTTATTTATATCTCTTATGTTTGTTTTGTGGGCCTTTTTGAAAAAATATACATATATATATATATATATATATATATATATATATATATATATATATATATATATATATATATATATCTATATATATCTATATATATATATATATATATATATATATATATATATATATATATATATATATATGTGTGTGTGTGTGTGTGTGTATACGTATATGAATAAACAGTATATTAATATATATATATATATATATATATATATATATATATATAAATATATATATATATATATATATATATATATATATATATATATACATGTATATGTGTGTATACATATATGAATAAACAGTATATATATATATATATATATATATATATATATATATATATATATACGTATGTATATATGTATATATTTACACACACACACACACACACACATATATATATATATATATATATATATATATATATATATATATATATATATATATATATATATATATATATATATATATATATATATATATATATATATATATACATACATATATATATATATATATATATATATATATATATATACATATATATACATATATATATATATGTTGCTTGTCCACTGCAGGACAAAGGCCTCAAGCCATGTCCTTCCACACATGTCTGTTTATGGTCGTTCCATGCCAGTTTATACCAGCAAATTTTCTTACAATCGTCTTCTCTTCTTTCGCCTGCTTCATAAATAATCCCTAGGATTCCGTTCCGTTATTCTTTTTGTCGATCTATTATTTGCACTTCTCACCATATGTCCTGCCCATGCCCATTTATATTTCTTACATGTTGTTAGAATATATATTTTACCGTTGTTACTGATCCTAAAATATTTTATATAGGTATTCATTACTTCCTATACCATTTATATATATATATTTTTTTTTATTTCCTTTCCTCACTGGCCTATTTTTCCTGTTGAAGTCCTTGGACTTATATCATCCTGCTTTTCCAACTAGGGTTGTAGCATAGCAAGTAATAATAATAATGATAATAATAATAATAATAATAATAATAATAATAATAATAATAATAATAATAATTGCTTCTTCAGTTGAATTAATCTTATACTCTTTTCTTCCTAATGGTTCTTATTATCTTCTTTTCAGAATTAGTGCATTGAGCCAGTAATTGAGCAAAAGTCATCCTTCATGGTGGGTAGTCAAATTCAGGAATGTTTGGTGAATCAAGATTTTAATGAAATGTTTATAATTTAAGTAAAATGTACAAGTCGGGTAAAAGAATACATTGAACAAGCTAAGTATTTAAAAGTGTTGTCTCCCTTCCTCAGGCTAGAGGGAGGGAAGCAATGCTATCTAAGTCCTTATATATGGCAATTCTGGCTTAGGCAGCGAGGTGGTGGATTTACATAGGCTCCCTCGGGCGTTGTGGGCCCAGTGAATAGTGAGGTTGATAGCAAGCCGCCTGCCAAGAGTAGCTGCAGTTCAGTCAGCTCAGCATTATCACTCACTCATGTGTGATGAGTCGCCATCTTGTCCTCCGACAGCTGGGCTTTGATTGGTTGGAGCGCTCACCGAGAGGGTATGCAGACTAGGCAGGCTGTCCTGTCACTGATCAAAGCTGTCTTGGTGGGTGTTGTCTTGATCATTAGAGTTTTCTTGGTTAGAGATGTCATGGTTGGTAGGGTTACTCCTCAGTGTATTGTTCCTGTGACAGGAGGGGAGAAGGAACATTTCTAGGTAGAATTAAGTGCCGGTTTTCCTCCCTGTATGAGTAGAGCTTAGAGTATTTGAAGACTGCTGCTATCCGGATCATGGCCGATGATCTTAGTGTTCTTCATTATTTCCTCACATTTAATGTGGTTGTTGTGAATGTGGAGGGTATGAGCTCTAATGGGACCTTGTTGAACGTGAAAGGGCAGTCTCTTGGACAAACGCATGGTGGTCATTCCTATGTAACATCCAGAGCGCCCTGGAACTAGGCATAAGTAGGAATAGACGACATTGGTCTGTCTAAGGATGTCCTTTGTCAGCGGGGCTGCATTGTTTCTCATGATGAGAGACCTCGCCTTGATGTTTTGATAGTAAATTGCCATCTTGACCTCTGTGTTTTCATTCACAGCTGAGACATGATTCTTTATTATGTGTCTTAGGGCTTTTTAATCTTTTGGTTATCACGATACTTAAACCTTTTATAGTAAAGGTTGAAGGTGGTGGTGGTATTCTTAGTCGGTTGTTCACCCTGGTACCAGGTGTCCATGGCTAGCTGGATCTCACGGCTAACTTGTCTGTTAGAGTAGCCATTGTTCACCATGACCTGGGTGACTCAGTCGAGTTCTCAATGTGTATCAGCCTAAAAGGAGCAGTGGGAGAGGGCTGTGCGGACGTAGACTTTGATGGTATAGGCCAGTAACTACTTTTCTTTTTAGAGAAGGAGGTATTTGACGTTTCATGCTATTATATTGTTAACCAAACACTCTATCCCTTGCTTTTCCTTATTTTGATTTTGGTCACGTGTCCTATGGAAAAATTTACTGTCTGTTGTAAGTACGCATATTCATTACCAACCTCTAGAAGTTCGTCCATAACCGTTATTAGTTGTGTCTGCCTTTTTATTGAACATTATCTTAATTTTACTCATATTCATATTCAGACCTACAATTCTGCATTCTTTATACAAAATGTATACCATCTTTAGCAATTCCTCTCATGATTCAATAAACATAACTATGTCATCTGCAAATCTTAAGTTATAAAGTTATTCCTCATTAATATTATTTCCTATATTTACCTAATGTAAATCCCTAGAAACTATTACTATGCACGCTGTGAATAATTTAGGAGCAATGGGGTCTCCTTGTCTAACTTCTTTCTCAATCGGAATTTTCTCCCTATCTTCAGATAGTTGTAGGATTTCTGTACTTCCCGTAAAGATATCTTCAAGTGTTTTAACATAAGATTCATCTATCCCTTGTCTTTCAAGGGCTTCCATTACTGTTGGGATTTTGGGAGAATCAAAAGCTTTCTCATAGTCTAAAAAAGCCATACAGAGCGGTTTGTCACATTCCATGTATTTTTTCATAGGATAGTTAACTACTTGGATATGGTTAGTTCATTACTATCAACATCTAAATAATACCTGCTCTCTTGGTAGATTGAAGGTTAGCTGCCTATTCATCGGCCAAAAATGATATTTTTAGATGTTTTATATATTACTGAGAGTAAACTTACTGGGCGGTGGCTCCGGGTCTTTCAGGTATTTCTTTTTGTGATTTAGTATAATAACAAAGTTTTCCAAAGCTAGATATAGAACGTTATTGAAATTAGTACCACGAGTTTTACTACTCTGAAATCTCCTGCATATATATATATATATATATATATATATATATATATACAATATATATTATATACATATATATATATATATATATATATATATATAGACATATATACAGTATTTATATGTATATATGTATATATATATATATATATATATATATATATATATATATATATATATATATATATATATATATATATGTATATATACATATATATATATATATATATATATATATATATTAATATGTATATATGTATATATATATATATATATATATATATATATATATATATATATATATATATAATTTACATATATATAGATATATATGTATATATATACATACATATATATACATATATATATATATATATATATATATATATATATATATATATATATATATTTATATATACATTATGTATATATATAAATATATATATATATATATATATATATATATATATATATGTGTGTGTGTGTGTGTGTGTGTGTGTGTGTATGATATATTTTGCACATTTAGACGTGTTTTTCATATTCAAATAAGCCATTCGTTTCTGAAAAGAGCATTTTTAACATAAGGCAATGATACATACACTAGTTTTTTGGGAACTTCAGGACATTTATATTTAGGCTGAAAAATACCATTAAGAAATTTATTAACAATTTTGTCATAGAGGTGAGAAGGATAACAATTGTATGTAAAATAGGTTTTTAAAAATGAAATTTCTTTATGAAAGTTATGCCAGTCCGAACATAAGGAATATGCTCTAAATAAAAGGGTTTGAATAGAGTTAATCTTGAATGATTTCGAACAACTGCTAAAAAAATTAAGACCCAAACCAGTGTATGTCTCTTTTCTAAAAATACCTGTACGAACATTTCACGTTCAAATAGAGGATTTCTTACAGGTATTTTTAGAAAAGAGACATACACTGGTTTGGGTCTTAATTTTTTTAGCAGTTGTTCGAAATCATTCAAGATTAACTCTATTCAAACCCTTTTATTTAGAGCATATTCCTTATGTTCGGACTGGCATAACTTTCATAAAGAAATTTCATTTTTAAAAACCTATTTTACATACAATTGTTATCCTTCACACCTCTATGACAAAATTGTTAATAAATTTCTTAATGGTATTTTTCAGCCTAAATATAAATGTCCTGAAGTTCCCAAAAAACTAGTGTATGTATCATTGCCTTATGTTAAAAATGCTCTTTTCAGAAACGAACTCACCACAGCCCTTAGCACTCTGTACCCATATGTGAATTTTAAGTTTATATTAAAAAACCCTTTAAATATTGGCAAACTTTTCAGGTTCAAAGACACCCTCCCGGAGTTGATGCGGTCCTTCGTTGTTTACAAGTATACTTGTCCAAAATGTAATTTTGGAAACTATATCGGGTCTACCCGACGATTACTGAAGGTCCGCATCGATTCCCATAGGGGGGTCAGTCATCGCACTGGTTCCATATTAAAATCCCAAGAATTTTCCTCTATAAGAAATCACTCAAACACATGTAAAACTCATATCCAATACAACCATTTCGAAATTCTTTCCCAAACATCCGATTGCCTTTCGCTCCTTCTCTTGGAATCTCTTTATATAAAGAAACTGTCCCCTTCCTTAAATAATCAAACCACCTCCACACCATTACATATTGCGTAACTGCCATTACCTATCATCCCTTGTTGATATATTTTTTGTTCGTAGTTAAAGCATTTTCTTCAAGAATTTTCTCAAATATTCCTATAGTTTTCAGCCACATCTCTTGACAGTAAGTTTGACCATTCATTTACATATATGTATATTTTTTATTCCATTTTGATCACAAGTGTTTTTATCATTATAATTGTAAAGGACCTCTGTTAGCCACATGTTTTTATATACCGTCTAGGTTTCTGTATTTTGATTCTTTTAACCGTTTTTTAATATTTTTTATACCAAAGCAATTTTAAGCAAAAATGTATGATTAATTTTTAATGTAAACATAATTTCATGTTTTATGTAGCCCTGATGATGGGAATGGATTCCCGAAACGTTGGTGTAGAATAAATTATTATTATTATTATTATTATTACTATCCAAGCTACAACCCTAGTTGGAAAAGCAAGATGCTATAAGCCCAGGGGCTCCAACAGGGAAAAATAGCCCAGTGAGGAAAGGAAATAAGGAAATAAATAAATGAAGAGAAAAAATTAACAATAAATCATTCTAAAAACAGTAGCAACGTCAAAACAGACATGTCATATATAAACTATTAACAACATCAAAAACAAATATGTCATAAATAAACTACAAAATACTCATGCCGCCTGGTCAACAAAAAAGCATTTGCTCCAACTTTGAACATTTGAAGTTCTACTGATTCAACCACCCGATTAGGAAGATCATTCCACATCTTGGTAACAGCTGGAATAAAACTTCTAGAGTACTGCGTAGTATTGAGCCTCGTGATGGAGAAGGCCTGGCTATTAGAATTAACTGCCTGCCTAGTATTACGAACAGGATAGAATTGTCCAGGGAGATCTGAATGTAAAGGATGGTCAGAGTTATGAAAAATCTTATGCAACATGCATAATGAACTAATTGAACGACGGTGCCAGAGATTAATATCTAGATCAGGAATAAGAAATTTAATAGACCGTAAGTTTCTGTCCAACAAATTAAGATGAGAATCAGCAGCTGAAGACCAGACAGGAGAACAATACTCAAAACAAGGTAGAATGAAAGAATTAAAACACTTCTTCAGAATAGATTGATCACCGAAAATCTTGAAAGACTTTCTCAATAAGCCTATTTTTTGTGCAATTGAAGAAGACACAGACCTTATGTGTTTCTCAAAAGTAAATTTACTGTCGAGAATCACACCTAAAATTTTGAAAGAGACATACATATTTAAAGAAACATTATCAATACTGAGATCTTATGTAAGATGATCCGAAGTCTCTTGCTGTCCTCTTCATCCTTATATATATATATATATATATATATATATATATATATATATATATATATATATATATATATATATATATATATATGTGTGTGTGTGTGTGTGTGTGTGTGTGTGTGTGTGTGTGTTTATAAATACGTGTGTGCGTGTATATGTACATATATATTATTATTATTATTATTATTAAATGCTAAGCTACAACCCTAGTTGGAAAAGCAGGATGCTATAAGCCCAGGGGCCTCAACAGGGAAAATAGCACAGTGAGGAAAGGAAATAAAGAAAAATAAAATATCTTAAGTATAGTAACAACATAAATAAATATTTCCTGTAAAAACTATAAAAACTTTAACAAAACAAAAGGAAGAGAAACTAGATAGAAGTGTGCCCGAGTGTACCCTCAAGCAAGGGAATTCTAACCCAAGACAGTGGAAGACCATGGTACAGAGGCTATAGCACTACCAAAGACTAGACAACAATGGTTTGATTTTGGAGTGTCTTTCTCCTAGAAGAGCTGCTTACCATAGCTGAAGAGTCTCTTCTACCCTTTCTAAGAGGAAAGTAGCCACTGAACAATTACAGTACAGTAGTTAACCCCTTGGGTGCAGAAGAATTGTTTGGCAATCTCAGTGTTGTCAGGTGTATGAGGACAGAGGAGAATGTGGAAAGAATAGGCCAGACTATTCGGTGTCTGTGTAGACAAAGGGAAA
>NC_090735.1:100472635-100482635 GCF_036898095.1 Palaemon carinicauda
CCTCCAAGCACTAAGAAAACGGTCCGTTTTCTTTACTACTGTACAAAAGTTACAGTACTGTATGTAAAGCATTTGGATCAGTGAAGGTGTATTGTTACTTGTACACCTAAATTAAGGATTGATACCCTGAAAAAAAAAGGTACAGTTAATTAACAAAAGAGTTGAAACTTACCTTTTGATTGAGGCGATGTCCAATAGCGAAGTTACGGCAGAGGAGGATGGCATAAGGCAGAAAACGTAACAAGTGACTGACTACGTACAATAATTTACACACTTAACACATTAACACTTAAACTTTACGAAATAAAAAAATGGCAGAAATAATTAACACTTAACATTATGTATGGAAAACTATAAAATGAAAGAAAAAATTACTTTAACACTTAACGGTAACATAAAGCTTAAAATTGAATTTTTTTTTTTTTGATTTTTTATAACTACATTTTTCAAATTTTCTAAATTTCTTCTACTTCTTCATCACTTTATTTTTTCTGTTTCTTTTCTTTACTTTCACCTTCTACTTCTTCATCACTTCCTCTTTTCTGTTTCTTTTCTTCACTTTCATCTTCGTCTTGGCCTACTAATACTGCTGGCCTCTTTAATAAGAAACTATCCATGGAAGCTTGTTTCTGCCTACTTTTCAACACATGTTTAAAGACGATAACACGTGGCGTACGAATGTATTTAACACTACGTCAAACAAGCGAAAGCACACGAAGTAAATGTTAACGATACCGCAGTCGGAACGAAAAGAGAGAGAGAGAAATAAACGCCCATGCGTAAGCAATGTGGGATAGTTGCCGACCAATAGGAAAGCAGGATCTTATGGCGGCAGCTAGCATCTGAGTAGGGAGATAACCAATGGCGGTGCGCGCTTTTAAAATTACTCTCAGCGACGAGTTGGAAACTCGAAAGCTTTTCGTATCCTGAAATTTTTTTCGTATGCTGGGGCATAAAAATCTTCGTATCGCTTTTCGTACCCTGAATTTTTTGTAAGCAGAAACTTTCGTATCCAGAGGTATCACTGTATATATATATATATATATATATATATATATATATATATATATATATATATATATATATATATATATATATATATATATATATATATATATATATATGGTGCAAACAAGTACAATGTCGTACTTCCTTGTTATCTTGAAAAGGTTCCACAATGATGTAAGACGTGTTTGAAAACTTGGTGTATATTTGTAGATATTACAAAAAACGTTTAGAGCTTTCGTCCATCATCTGTGGACTTGGTCACTAAAATGTTTATAAAATTACAAGTCAGGTACTGATATAAGGAAAAACAGAAATACATAAACAATTCAAATACATAGCCATATAGTTAAAAAAGATTAAAATCAATTACAAAACGATTTCAGGTTGTTGGGCCCTTGTCCTTTCCAAAATTCTTTGAGATCTTCTGGGTGGTATGTTACGATGGTCACTGGCCAATTCGATGTTTTGGTAGTTCTGGTCGTTTGTCACTTGCAATGTCTGTGGAGGATGCACCTGTGAAGGAGGGACAGAGGAGGAAGCATCTCTTATCTTGGCACATATATTCTTACAGTTACGAATTTTGCTCCTTCTACATATTTCTTCACTGATGTTTTCATCTTCTACTATTCCCCTGTTACCCTCAAAAGTCTTGTTCAAAGAGATCACAGCACCTTCAATCGTTCTCCTGATTGCCCTGTCATGACACCTGTAAACAATTTCTGCCTTGTTGAAGGCTATTGCATGACTTTTCTCCCAAGTATGTCGGGCTATGGCACTATAGTAGTTCCCCGATCTGCAAGCTGCAATATGTTCACTTTTCCTCTTTTCCAACGAGCGGCCGCTCTCCCCGATGTAGCATTCCTCACAATCCTTACATGGAATCACATATACTCCTATCTCACCATCATCTTTACCTGGGTTGTTATTAATGAGTTTCTTCTTGAGGGTATTCTCATACTGAAAAACGATATTATATCCCGGTGTCTCTCTACACAAACCAAGAGAGGAATTGGCGAGTTCTTTGTTGTATGGAAGCAGCAGAGATGTAGTAGGTTGGCCAGGGCACCAGCCGCCCGTTGAGATACTACCGCTAGAGAGATAGGGGGGGGTCCTTTGACTGGCCAGACAGTACCATATTGGATCTTTCTCTCTGGTTACGGTTCTTTCCCTTTGCCTACACAGACACCGAATAGTCTGGCCTATTCTTTACAGATTCTCCTCTGCCCTCATACACCTGACAACACTGAGATTACCAAACAATTCTTCTTCATCCAAGGGGTTAACTACGGCAATGTAATTGTTCAGTACCTACTTTCCTCTTGGTAAGGGTAGAAGAGACTCTTTAGCTATGGTAAGCAGCTCTTCTAGGAGAAGGACACTCCAAAATCAAACCATTGTTCTCTAGTCTTGGGTAGTGCTATAGCCTCTGTACCATGGCCTTCCACTGTCTTGGGTTAGAGTTCTCTTGCTTGAGGGTACACTCGGGCACACTGTTCTATCTAGTTTCTCTTCCTCTTGTTTTGTTGAAGTTTTTATTGTTTATATAGGAAATATTTATTTTAATGTTGTTACTATTCTTAAAATATTTTATTTTTCCTTGTTTCCTTTCCTTACTGAGCTATTTTCCCTGTTGGGGCCCCTGGGCTTATAGCATCCTGCTTTTCCAAATAGGGTTGTAGCTTAGCATTTAATAATAATAATAATAATAATAATATATATATATATATATATATATATATACATATAAACACACACGCACACACACGCACACTCACACACACACACACACACACACATATATATATATATATATATATATATATATATATATATATATATATATATATATATATATATATATTGTAAGTAAGCCTTAGGTTTTTTTTATAATGTATTAGCTTACTTAGGTTAGTTTTTAAGTTCCTCTTTCATTTTTTCGAAGGCTGTAAAGTTCATGGTTAGTTCGCCTTCTTGTTAGTAGGGGTCTCCTCACTCCAGTGGTATTTTTGTATAGTCTTGTTGACTAATCCTCCCTGTTTCTCCCCTCCATATTTTGGCTCTGCTGAGTTGACTTGAGACTGGGTTTCCAAGCTGCAGGCAGTTGGTATCTGCACCCTGATTTGTGAGCCTATTACCACTGGATTTACAGCAAGTCTCTGAACGAATATATATATATCTTCACATCAGCTGACCGTTACTTCACATCTCTGCCATTTTATTATTGCCTCTGGTGCAGTACTTGCCAGAGGGGCCTCGCTTGGCGACGGTAAGGAGTGTCTTTCATTTCTTGTAAAGTATTGACCATGATTATTGGGATCCGGCGTCCATGATCATGAATGAGCATGATTACGGCTGTGCTGCAGTGTCAGTTTAATTTCCTGTTGGAGCTCGATAATGGTATTGAGAGTTGCCGTCCGCTGCCCTTATTGAAGTACTTATGGGAGGAGACCTTCATCATCTCATCATCTGTTAGCATGTAAAATTTAGGTTATTCCTTTCTTTTCGTTGTTTTCTATTCCTCTCTGGGCCCCCTTTCCTCCTTCAGAGGTTGAATGTGTTGACTGATAATTTGGGTATATGTTTTGTAAGAGGTATTTTTGATTTAATGTTAATGCTGAGGCCTAGCTATTATTTTCTGTATTTTATTGAATTGTAATATATATTGGTTTTTATTTCATTGTTTTGTTATCCCCCTTGAATTATTCTTGTGCTGCATTTACCTGGGCTTGCTTCCACCTTTGTGGATTGCTGCCTTTTGAACACCTAAGTATTGATTATTTATGGTCCTGTAGACCTAGTGTGTGTTGTGGTCCAACGAGGCCATTACAATTGGTGACCTTGCCAGGATTCATCGTATTCTGTGGTGTTCTTGTTGCAGTGCAAGCGTAATTCTTGGGGTGTTGTTAGTGTTAGGTGGCATGGTTACACCTCCTCAGTGTTTGGTTGGTTGGCGCTATTGCAAGTGAAATAATTTTGTTATATGTAAAGTGTTGTAATTACTTGCAATCAAAATGGATGACATGAATATCGTAGAGTTGCTTGAAGGAGAGGGATGGCAGGATAGGTTGGCCGAATTAAACAAAGAGGAGTTAGAAAGTGTGGCAGATTTTTTTGAAGTGGAAAGAACGGTAACAATGAAGAAGGGTATACTATTGCTAAAGGTTTATGAGTGTGTTAAGGAGACTAAGACAGGAGCCAAACCCAAGGTTAGGCAAGAAGAGGGATTGTCAGTAGAAATTTTGGATAGACAGATTAGTCTAAAACAAATGGAAATACACCAGCAAAAAATGGTGTTTGAAGAGAGAGAGAGGGAAAGGAAGCATGAGTTAGCTAAGTTGGCTTTGCAAACGCCAGGGTCACCAGGGTCTCCTTCTCGTGTTGAGGCTTCCTCCTCCTTCTCAAATTTAGCTCAGGCTTTGAAGTTTGTCCCGAACTTCCAGGAAGATAATGTTGCAGAGTTCTTTATGTCATTCGAAAGAATTGCTAACAGGTTAGAATGGCCTATTGGATTATGGACTACCCTTATCCAGAGTAAATTGATTGGGAAAGCCCAAAAGGTATATGTAGCTTTGGAAGAAGATCTCTCCTCGGATTATGAGAGTGTAAAGGCGATAGTGTTGAAGGCATATGAGTTCGTGCCGGAGGCCTATCGGCAAAGGTTCCGTAATTTGATTAAAAATGAAAATCAGACTTTCGTAGAATTTGCAAGGAGTAAAGAGCAATATGCTACTGATTGGTTGAAATCTTAAAGAGGTGGACAATTTTGATAAGCTAAAGCAGTTGCTGTTGGTTGAAGAGTTTAAAAGGTGTACTCCTGACCGTTTGAAGGTTCATTTGGAGGAGTTGAAATTAGATTCCCTTCAGGAGGTTGCTGTGGCGTCAGATGAGTATTTTTTGTCTCATAAAGATACTATGAAATAGGCTGTATTTAAGGAAAAACCACGTTGGGGTTGTTCTGGGAGATCTGGTAATTTTAATAACCAGAAGAATGTTTCTCAGAATGTTCAGTTAAGTAAGGGTTCTCAGAATGTTCAATCAAATAAGGTTTCTCCGAATGGCCAATCAAAGGTGTGTTACTCGCAAAATAACAGACTTGGTGAGTCGGGTGTTTATGATCCACAAAAGCTGAGGCATTTGACGTGTTTTTTCTGTAACAAGAGGGGTCATACCAAAAGAATGTGTTATGCTTGGAAAAAGGTATGTAACAGTAAAGGTAATCCGGTGATGGCGGTTGAGAAGAGCGCTAGTCAGGGTGGAGCTCTGCCCTCTCCGACTCAATGACTAAGAAAGTCAGAGACTGCTAGTTCCTTCGGTGATTTTCTGGCCGTGGGTGAAGTCTCGCTGGATGGTGAAGGCCAAGGGAGAAAAGTGAATATTTTACGTGATACCGGAGCCGCGCAATCATTAATTCTTAGAGAATCGGTCCCGAATGATTTTGTGTATGAGAATCGGGAGTTTGTTATTTTGAGTGGTTTTCCGGACACAATAAAATCTTATCCAATTGGTCTATTTCATCTTAGTTGTCCTTATTTTTCGGGGAATATCCGTTTGGCTATTGTTGATAAATTTCCGATTAAAAAGGTGGATGTGGTTCTCGGAAATGAGATTGTGTATGAAAATAAAAATGTGCCAATTGTGATTAATCCGGATGTGGAAGTAGGGGTAGTCACTCGTGCTAAGGCAAAGGCTGTTGACGCTGCAGAGTCAACAGTCGACGTTGATTTGAGTAGTTTAGGACGTAGTGATGTATCTGTAGACAGTAGTAGTAGTGTTAGATTAAAACCCAATTGGACGGTTAAAGAACTTGTTTCGGCTCAGAAAAAGGAGTTTGGTAGTCTCCCTATTGAGTCTGGTGAGATAACAAACGTGACAGTTCCTATGTTTAAGGTAATTAATAGCATATTATATAGAGTAAGTAGACCAATGCATGCCTCGGGGGAGGATTACGAAATTATTCGACAGATTGTGGTTCCTGAATGTTACCGTCATGAGTTGATGTCATTAGCTCACGAGAATGTGATGGCGGGACATTTTGGTATTCACAAAACAGTCGGTAGGTTATTGAATAATTTCTTTTGGCCCAAGCTGAAAGGTGATGTTAAAAAATTTGTTAATAGTTGCGAGGTTTGTCAGAGAGTCGGCAAACCTAACCTACCTATTCCAAAGGCTCCATTAATACCTATCCCAGTTGTGTCTGAACCTTTTCGGGAAGTGTTAATTGGTGTTGTTGGTCCTCTCCCAAAGTCAAAGAGTGGAAATGAGTATATTTTCACTATTATGGATCGTATGTCTCGGTACCCCGAGGCAATCCCCTTGCGGTTCATAAGGAGTGAAAAGATTGTAGAGGCATTAATAGGTTTCTTGTCAAAATTTGGTCTCCCGAAGGTAGTTCAGTCCGACTGCGGTACTAACTTCACGAGTCGTTATTTTAAGCATAAAATGACTGAATTGGGCATTAAACATGTAACTTCCTCGCCTTATCATCCAGAGTCACAGGGTGCTTTGGAACGTTTTCACCAAACTATGAACAGCATGTTAAAGAAATATTGTATTGGGAATGGGGCTGAATGGGATAAAAACCTTCCATTCCTTTTATTCGCTTTCCGCTCTATTCCTGGTCAATCTCTCGGTCTCTCTCCTTTTAATTTGATTTTTGGACATTCTGTAAGGGGTCCGCTGGATATGGTGAGAGAGGCTTGGGAGGGAGATGCCCCTGATTTGAATTTGATTGATTACCTTAATAATTTGATTGCTAAATTAACCAGGGCTTGGTCTTTTGCAGGTGAGAATTTGTTGAAAAGTCAGAAGAAAATGAAATTTTATTTTGACAGAAAGACTGTGACCCGGGACTTCGACGTAGGACAGAAGGTACTGGTTCTGTTACCTATCCCAGGTAATTCTCTCAAAGCTACTTTCCAGGGACCATGGAAGGTATTGAAGAAGGTAAATAATGTTAACTTCTTGGTGGAAACCCCCGATAGGAGAAGGCCTCATCAATTGGTACATATAAATATGATGAAAGCTTTCCATGAAAGAGAGAAGGTTAGGCCAATTGCGAATCTTTGTGACGATAGAAATGACTTGGTCGGTTATAATGCTTCTTTTTCAGGTGAGCATAATAATGATTCTTTTTCAGAGGACAGGGACTTGAAAGATAGTGAATGGCTGTCAGGTAATGTCGAGGCTTTAGAAAATTTACCTCAGATGTTGGGTCACTTGGGTAAAGATGAGCAACAATCCTTGAGAAATTTGGTTTTAAAATATAAGGACTTGTTTTCTAATGTGCCCGGCAAGACCACGATCTTGCAGCATGACGTGGAAGTAGGGGACGCCACGCCCGTGAAGCAGGCTCCTTATAGGTTGAACCCAAAAAAGAATGAGATTGTTGCTAGAGAGGTTGAGTATATGCTCAAGCATAATTTAATAGAGCCGAGTTGTAGTCCTTGGTCATCTCCGGTTGTGTTGGTGAAGAAATCGGACGGAGACTATCGTCTTTGTTTCGATTATAGGAAGCTTAATGAGGTGACCAAGGCTGATAGTTTTCCATTGCCTCGTGTGGAAGATTGCATTGATCGCATGGGTCGGGCTAAATACATTACAAAATTTGATTCATTAAAGGGATATTGGCAGGTGCCTTTGTCGGAAAGGGCCAGAAGTGTTTCGGCTTTTGTAACCCAACAGAGGTTATTTCAGTGTAAGGTAATGCCCTTTGGGATGAAAAACGCTGCTGCCACCTTTCAGAGACTTATGAATTCGTTGGTTAGTTGTCTAGAGGGGTGTGTGGTGTATATCGATGACTTGGTTATTTTTAGCGACGACTGGCAGTTGCACCTGAAGAGAATTGAGGCCTTATTCAAAGTACTTAGGAAAGCAGGCCTGGTTATTAATTTAAGAAAGTCGGATTTTGCAAAAGCAACGGTGGTATATCTTGGACATGAGATAGGAGCAGGTATGGTGGCTCCCAAGGAGGCTAACATTGAGGCCATTCGTAAAGTAGAGGTTCCTAAATGTAGGAAAGATTTGCGAAGGGTATTAGGGATGGCAAGCTATTATCGCAGATTCATTCGCAATTTTTCAGACATTGCGGAACCTCTTACTGCTTTATTGAAGAAAAATGTTAAATTTGTTTGGAGTAAGGAGGCTCAGGATGCATTAGAGAGGATAAAACTGGTCCTCATTAGTCGGCCTTTGTTAACAGCTCCAAATTTTGACGCTCCATTTCAGCTTGCCACTGATGCGAGTGATGTGGGGGTTGGTGCTGTATTGAGTCAAGCTGACGAAAATAGTATTGTCCACCCGGTGGCGTATTTTTCTAAAAAGCTCACTTTGCCTCAAAGAAAATATTCCACAATCGAGAAGGAGACGTTGGCCTTGATCTTAGCGTTAACTCATTTTAATGTCTATCTCTCCTCCTCAGGTGGGCCCATTAAAGTTTGTACGGACCATAATCCATTAACGTTCTTGAATCGGTACAAGAATAAGAATCAGAGATTGATGCGCTGGAGTATTTTGGTCCAAGAATTCGATCTAGAGTTTAAGCATATCCCAGGTAAAGAGAATATGGTGGCCGATGTATTATCCCGGCTGGCAGAGTAGGTGCGAATGGGGTAATTATAAGGGTTTTTTCTTCACCTGTTGAGTTCTGTCACTCGTGGTAACTGTTTGAGTATTAATAATTATTTATATATGGTTTCTTTTATTTGGTTGAACAGATTATGTAATGTAACACTCCAATGTTGGACGTAGTATTGACGGTTGATTATGTTTTGATATGATAGATGGATGTTGACCAAATGTAAGATTATTATTGTTCGTTGATGCATGCAGCTGTTATTTTATAGGTTAATTATATCTGTCTTTAATTGCTTGTGGAGGTGGTGAAGTTTATAATGAACCGGGTTTTTTTTTTTTTTTTGTTGAATTATGCTTAAAACTGAGGTTTTGTCAAAATTATCTGGTTGTGTGGTGGTTTAGGAATTTATGAATGATCCTATATTGGACTCCTTGTGTTTCAGGTGATGGTATTTATTACGTTAGTTGGGTATGTAAATTAGGTTAAGATTTTTGTGACAAATTGATTTGTTTATACACCCCTTTGTCAGGAGAGTGTGGACTCCAAAGCATTGTTAATAGTGCGTAAAAGAAAAGTGCTGTGTTAGTGCTGTAACATTTTATGTGTTCAAGACACTTGGGTGAAAGGTTAATGTGCGGGTGCTATGAAGGTTGTGCCGTGAAAAAGTACAGCTAAGGTGTATGATATTTTCGGGACATTAAATCATAATACCTTCGCGGCTTTGAACAATTCACAAGGGAAGAACCTCCTTTCCCTTCACATACCTTGCCAGTCTGGTGTGAATAGCAAAATGGTGTACTATTTATATTTGACGAAGGATGTGGTGTATATTTAAGGTAGCCTATGAGGCATTAAGAATGTCACCTGTTAGTATAAGTATTTGAAAGTTACCCAGGTAATGAATCCTTTATTTGGACACTATATTTTGTTGGTGATTGGTGTATGACAATTTGGTTTTGTAGCATATATTTTTTTTTTGTTGCCACTCCCTCTCCTCTTGCAACCTAGGTGATCCCATATGGTGATAATCAATTATTAATACAGGTTGGTCTTATGATTTTAGTCTTAGATGAGGGACTTGGTGCAATTATTTGGTGTATGCAATTATTTGGTGTATGGTGTTAGTGATACTTTATATTCGTTAACATTTCTAATCCATTTGTTTGTTGTTTATATTATATTTCAAGTGTGTATATTGTATACTTGATTCCCTTAACTTTTAACGTAAATTTTAGCATTTTTGTCTTGAATTTTGCACTTTTGTCTTGGAAAAAAAAAAATTTTTTTTTTCCTCTGGGTGAGGAGGTGTAAGTAAGCCTTAGGTTTTTTTTATAATGTATTAGCTTACTTAGGTTAGTTTTTAAGTTCCTCTTTCATTTTTTCGAAGGCTGTAAAGTTCATGGTTAGTTCGCCTTCTTG
>NC_090735.1:100492635-100500135 GCF_036898095.1 Palaemon carinicauda
TGTTGTTGTCAGCATCTCGTAATGAAGAAGAAAAGCAGAAGATTAAAGCTTACAAGAGTCATTTGGATTTATGAAAACTATTTTAAAGACATGACCTTCCAAGACACCTAAAAATTACATTTATTACTGTGTAATTTTCTAATAATGAAGTTTCTAACATAATAATTTCACTGTGATAAAATTACGTCGATTTTCATAAACACCTGTCTGGAATTTGTTAGTCACAGAATTTTCTGGTGCTTTTGACTTGATATGGTTTGACATGTTTATGTGACCCCTTTATAGAGAAGTTCTATTTTCGGTTTTTAATACATTTTTATCAGACTAGCTAATCTAAATTGTTCAATGAGAAAAAGTGGGCACCGATAGACAAAATAATGTCCAGCACTCGTGTTGGCCTGTGAAAAATTCAAACATTTTCTAGTTGGACTACTGGAATTCCCTTTCTGTTTTATAAAAAGTCTAAATATGTATCACAAGATCGGGAAAAAATTACCTTCATCTAAAAAACGACTATTTGATTTAATTTCAGGGCAAAATTACGGTAAACTTCGGAAAGATTCTTTATTTACTTCACCGCTACTCAAAACGGTCTCTTGCTTAGTTTTGACAGGTATAAAACGAAAATTATTTTCTGCTCATTTCTCCATCTCGTGTTCATTATGTCTTCGAAAAGTCATAGTAACCTCGTACTGTAAAGTTAAGCGACCAGGAACATACATAATTAAACTCTGATGGCAATAAACAAATTGATAAGAAAGACATTATTTTATCATTTAGCCTTACTACTTTATTTTAAGGACCTGGTCAACGTAATATGAATGGATTCTACTCAAAATATTCTGTATTACTCAGAAGTAGAAAACAAAAACATAAAATGCATTTGCAAGCAGAGAGCACTCAATATGTTGCGCATCATAACTTAAAATATTATTATAACTACTAGATTTAGTAATGCAATTAGGAGTAACATTCATACATAACATATTAATGTATAAAAGAAAATTTTGATTAATAACAAAATCTAGAAATGCAACAAAATGAGCAAGAAAGAAAGTACCAAAGTATGATGTATAAAGAAAGTTGGAAAAGGAAAAGGAAAACGATAAAATAGAAATAAAGAATCAGACATCGAACAATTTTCCAGAATCTGAGGGGAAGGAATAGAAACCACTTAGGAATTAAGGCTTTATCTTTAGTGGGTGACAAGGAGGCTTGCACGTGGCTTATATTATCAAGACACGTGCCAAGAACTCAAGAGCGAGGGGGGTTGTCACTAGATGACGTAAACAAACATGGAAGGCGCTGTTCTTTGTTTACGAAGATGAGTGATTGCCGGAGGCAGAACTGTAAATAAGGACCTGGAAGTGAATGGAATAGAAAGGGTGGTTGAAAATAGATACGTCTATCTCATACTGTCTCTGATATGAAACACAGAACAAAACCTTTACGGTATAAAAATTATTTCTGGTTAAGGGAGCTATTTTTCTGAGAGGATACAAGTAGTTTCCTATCCCATAAGCTATGGATACGTAGGGTTTCCACAGTCCTCTTTTTATTAAATGATGCCCTCTAAAAAGTAAGTACACAATAACAAAGTTTAGATAAATTTTGCGGCGATAAGAAACAAAGAAAAATAACAAAACTGATGCCTTGCAAACAAAACCATAGGAATGAGAATTATAAATTAAGCAATAATCTTCTAGTCTAGACGGCTGACAGTGAGAGAAAGAATGAGTCTGGTCAAGAATGATAAGAATAAGGAGGATGGCTTAAGGGGCTGTTGGTGGTGCCAGAGAGAGGCATTAGGGATCTATGGGAATATGTAGATAAAGTCATGATAATACATGGACAGAGGGACAAAAATATGAAGAAAATGTGAGAACTATACCTCGATTTTATATATTTTACGATTAGATTCAGGGATGTCGATATGTATATGCTGTTTATTTATGCGGCAATCTATGCTAATATGTTAAAGAACTATGAAAAAGTTATATAATCTCAACAATATTTAAATAACCGTTCCTATTGGCCAGACAAATCCCTAAATTAATTTTTCAATGCTACTTAAAGAAAAAACATCATCAATTGCCAGATATATCTTGCATATTATCTTTAATCATTTCCTTAGGTCATAGATCATCTGCCGAAAATATTATTTGCTCCATTTGATCCTCAAATAATTTTTCTTCAAGTCCTTCTTTAGTCGTTTAACTTTTGGAGTTATTTAATTATGTTAAAGTACCCATGCAAGAGGCAAATGACAAAAGTTGAAATCGATAATGATCTCGACATAATGTCAAAGATCTAAGTGAAACGCCACAGATCAAGTAAAATGCAAAGGTGAAGGCAGTAAAACATTTGTAAAAGATATAAAAGCACAAGGCAGACAGCATTTAATGTAAGACTTATGAAATGCCCAAGGAATAAGATTAAGTAATGAGATATATAAGGAAGAAAAGTTTAAAGACATTTGGCAGAATCAAATAGCACCTGACTGAAGTAGTTTCATATCGTATTAATCTTCTAATTTCAAAGGTTGTCGTCAATTTCACTTAATATATCCTTTTCAATTTGGTTAGATTTAGGAGTATATGGGACCTGAGTATTAGGAACCAGGTATTTCAAAGCATGAAGAAAAAAAAAATACTGAAATACATTAGTTTGAAAAATATTGTCAAAGGGGCTAACATTCGTACACATTTACGCCATAAATGTGCATGAAGTAAGTGGAAACATTTGAGTAACAGGCAGAGATATCTAACAAAAGAAAAGGAAAACAATAGTTGGTATTTCCAACAATGAAAGAAAACATAATAAAGGCGAAAGCTCTATGTATCTCTTTTTCACCAAACAGCAAAATGGTGATCCAAATCCCAAAATGGCCAAGACGGTGATTTACCCTAAACTGGCCAAAATGGAAATCATCTCCCAGTGTTCTCTGTTAGGCGGAAAGACAGTTCCTCAGGGTATGCTACTCAGGGCTTTTATTGAATTTGCATCCACATGGGAGTATTTTGTTATTCAAATCAGAAACTATTCTGGTTTTTGGGCAATAGCTGCTCTCAGATATTAGAGGATATTCCCAAACATTTCTTTTCTCTTCTTTTTTTTCTGTACATATAAAAGGGTTGAATGACAAACAAAAAGGGATACATGGGAGGGAAAAACTATCCTTGTCTCACAGATACGAGGTTTGGACAGGCAAAAACGACGCGACTGAGGGGTAATATTTTCCAGTAACGACTTTTGCAAAGAAATAATAAACGAATCAGTAGTCTGCATCTGAAGCAGAGATTGTGTATATAGCTATAGCATCTCATCGAATCTCCAGAGGAATATAAATGCCGTTGTAGATTTTGCGAAAAAAAAGACTCCCCTATCATTGCTTAAAGATGGAAGGGTATAAGATACTCACATGATCTTGATGGCAATTGTAATTAGGATTATTTAATTTTGTTGCGTGTGGATATATGTATATATATATATATATATATATATATATATATATATATATATATATATATATATATATATATATATATATACTGTATATATATGGGTGTATATATATATATATATATATATATATATATATATATATATATATATATATATATATGTATATATACATTTATGTATATATACATATATACATACATATATATATATATATATATCTGTATATATATACATATATATATATATATATATATATATATATATATATATATATATATATATATATATATATGTGTGTGTGTGTGTGTGTATATATATATATATATATATATATATATATAAAGTATATATATACAGATATATATACGAGAGAGAGAGAGAGAGAGAGAGAGAGAGAGAGAGAGAGAGAGAGAGAGAGAGAGGAGAGAGAGAGAGAGAGAGAGAGAGAAGGAGGTGGGGGGTTTGTGAGGTATCCCCTTTAAGCCTTACCATATGCAGATTTTGTTATATACAATGGCGAGGCAGCATTTCAATTTATCCAATATTGGAAATTTCGTTCCCTTTCCCATAGAATCTGTAATTAAGTTAAAAGCGAAATATGTGTGTATATCGGTCCGCTGGCACCACGGTGTCTCTGTTCTCTTTTGGGCAAAGTACGAAATTCAAGGCCATGAAATCGCTGTCGCCTGTCACTTCGCAACCAGATTTTTACTCTTTTTTTATCACCCTGTATTAGTTTCTGGGGTTTGGCCACTCGGGGAAATTGTTTACTGGATTTGAGTTTTTGCGTCAGGTAGCTACAACCAAACTGAAAAATGACTTGAATAAGTCTATTCCAAAAATGATAAAATTAAGACATATGTTAAATATAGATGATCAATAAAGGCGTCCAAAAAAGACATTAGCATCATAATCGAAAATTTTAATTAATTGCTGTTATATTAGCCAAAGAACCTTAATGATTTAACCCTTCCGAAAACCTCACATGAAAGTTAAAATCAGAAAGTTAATAACTAGGAAATAACAAATTTGCCGAAGATGAATGTATTTCTTGCGCATACATGTGTGAATCAGAATGGAATGAGACACTGTTGACAATGTGGTAATGAATAGCAAGAGGAATCATTAACTTGCTCGCCCCAGCCATTAACAAGATCCACATGCAAATGAGAGAGAGAGAGAGAGAGAGAGAGAGAGAGAGAGAGAGAGAGAGAGAGAGAGAGAGAGAATAGATTGATAACCTGTTTTCATTAGTCTTTGGTGTCACGCTGCCTCCTATACGTGATGTAAACACTATGATTTGTCTTTCCTTTCATCGTCTGTTATATTTTGTCCAATTTTTCCCGTAATCTTAGTGTATTCCAATTCCCTTTGAAGTCAGTTTTGCATGATTACATATAGTAATGTGTCATTTTATCATTGCTTAGATTTCACCTACTACCCCTCCGATATGATTAATCTTAAAAGCCAATAATCATGAATAAAAATCTCATAAAATGAGGATAAAGGTAGTTTTACTTAATGTCGTAAAAGAAATAACATGTTAATCAATGAGTAATGCTGTTTATATGAAGATAGATGAGAGGATTAATGAAATGTTATTTACCTCCATCTTTATCTAAAATATTGAACCACTTATTATGATCCTAGTTTAATATGGAAACCGCTCCTTCCATATGGAGTAATGGCTGATCATAACACTTCATCAGTCCTCGAGAGAGAGAGAGAGAGAGAGAGAGAGAGAAGAGAGAGAGAGAGAGAGAGAGAGAGAGAGAGAGAGAGAGAGAGAGAGACGACAAATTACATAATCTCAGAGAGTTTCAGTCAGCAATTGCCAAACCGAACAACACAAAACTGCCAATATGTTCGAAGATCGCTGGTACACTGTCCTGAGTTAATTCCAGTCGCTAATTACAGATAATGAACCCATTAAAACTATCTGCATGAGTCTCTCTCTCTCTCTCTCTCTCTCTCTCTCTCTCTCTCTCTCTAAGTACGACGACACTAACATTAATCTGATGTACAAAGCTTGCTATTTTGTGTTTATCTTCAGTTCAAAATTGATAAACTTTGTTTTCAATTATCACCTTTGTTTAATCAATATTTCTTCCATTAGCAATCTTTTCTTATTGCCAAACCTGTCTTCGATTTGTTAACAAATTGAAATCTAGTAATCTAAGAAAAGGCAATTCGCGAGCTTTTCAGTATCATTCTATGATCTACTGTTTCTAACATACCCTCGAGGTAAATTAGAATATCACTCGCAAATGTTATTAAATTTTCTCCTTTTTGTATGTGGGGCGGCGTAAATGACTTCCAAATTTTGTATGGTTCGCTCACTTTACAGCATACTGTACACTGTTATTTTCAACATGTTTACTATTTTGTCAATATTGATTGCCTTCAACCGTGACGCTTACTACAGAAAATTTGTATACCATTATACTGATTGTGTGAATTTTATAGTTTGCCAAGAATACGATATGAACCACGAAATTACACGATAAACTATTAATCTCAGTGATCTGTTGCCAGATGTTCTGAATGGCTTTCAATCCCATCCTTGAGAAGGGGAACTCGTTCTCATGATCTTTCCGTCATTTCCCCTTCATAAATCATTAGCCCGGTGGTGAGGTTAGCAGGAGGCTTGTAATCCTCAGATTCTTGCCTGAGGAGTATTTATGTAAAGTAATCTACATGAAAATGGGTTATTATTATTATTATTATTATTATTATTATTATTATTATTATTATTATTATTATTATTATTATTATTATTATTTCCGCCAACAAAGTTTGAAGGTTATATTTTACTTCTTGTTTGTGTGTTAGTTTGTTTGTTCATGAACAGCTTCCTGGCCACAATTTTAATCACATAGTAATGAAACTTGCAGGGATAAACGTTTATGTAAGAAGCTGGAAATTATTAAATTTTGGAAGGTAAAGGTCAAGGTCATGGTCAAGAAAAATTTCAATTCATGTAATCACCCATAAGTTTGAACATCGTTATCACAGACACTTCAAACTTGGTTCATATTTAAGTGTATAAAAATTCACGCCAAATAATACATGTTAAGGTCAAAGGGGAAGGTCAAGTAAAGGGTCGAAAAATAAGCTGCCGCGGGTGAGGTATGTGGTCTACTGAGTGCCTCTCTAGCTAATAATGCTATTTTTTTTTATCATTATTAATCATTTTAAAACATTCTAACCGTTATATAAGACAAGCTAAAACAATTACCAAATTTACAGATTCAGATATTCCGAAAATCTTTTCTTGTTTTAATATTAAACTACACTGTACTTTTGCTGGCGTAAAGTTTATGACAATATATTTCAAAGTCTATACTAAGTAATCCTGCAATTAGATTTCTCACACTGCTTGGGGATTTGGAATTTTGAAAAATTTTACTTACCGTATCATCCTCAAATAGGTAAAAAAATCCCAAAATTGTGTGAATCTTAAATTCCTTCAAGATAATGAATAATTTCTGAATTTGAATTGAAGACCAGAGAAGCACCTTGATGTTAAAAGAATTCTTTCTTCATGTGTACTCAGAAAGATAGATTTTCAAGGCCACTGAATAAATGTCATCCTTGATAAGTCTACCTCTCTTTAACTATAGTAAAATGGGCACTATTTTTAAAACCAAGCATCTTTCATATTCAAGTTTTTCTATTTACTTTGTTCAGAAATCATAATATGAAGCTCTTATCATAGCTTTTCCCAGATATTTTCCTTTATCAAAATCATGATATTAGGGTTATGCTGAAAAGAATAAGGGCTAAATGCAGGAAGCCTTTTACCTTTCTTAACTTGTTACAAACTATAGTTTCACAATTTTTATATTAGAGGCATCACAAATTGATAAATTTCTGATATCATCAGACCGACAATTAAACTAATTCTTGCATTTCTGGCTGAAAAAAAAAAAATTAAAATAAAGGTATCACTGAATTCCAAGAGAATCCAAATTAATAAAGAAAGATTTGAATACTAGAGCTAAGAGATACAGAACATATACATAACCATAAGAC
>NC_090735.1:100507635-100517635 GCF_036898095.1 Palaemon carinicauda
AAAAGGGCTAATTAAGCCTCCTACAGACAATTATCACCTTTTGATCATAAATAAAACCTGAAGAGTAAATGGAATATTTAAGAGCAACGCTAGCGAAGTTTTAAGAACAAATCTCTTATCTACATTGCAGTTTTCTAAATTAACTATAAGTTCATGGTGAGATAATCATATAATCATTGACAATATATGTACGAATACACGCACACATATATACACACGCATATTTATAGATATAAATATATATTTCTATATATATATATATATATATATATATATATATATATATATATGTATATATATATATATATATATATATATATATATATATATATTTATATTTACATATACATATATATTTGTGTGTGCGTCTGTGTGTGTATATATATATATACATATATATATATATATATATATATATATATATATATATATATGTATATATATATATATATATATATATATATATATATATGTATTTATACAGTATATATATATATATATATATATATATATATATATATATATATATCTACATTTATATATATATATATATATATATATATATATATATATATATATATATATATATATATATATATATATATATATATATATATATATATATATATATATATGTCTTATTTGAATATATATATATATATATATATATATATATATATATATATATATATATATATAAATATATATATTATATATATATATATATATATATATATATATATATATATATATATATATATATATACATACATGCCTCTTAATATCCGAATTCTATCTACTTCGGGATCAGAGACTCAAGGGAGAATCAACTTTACGCTAATAGCATCTGGTCGGCCAAGGAATCGAACCCGGGTCATAAAAACAGAGGTTCCAGTGACATTCTATCTCTTTTTAGCTAGGTCAATAGAACTTCGGTTTCTTGGGCTTGGGCTCAATTCCTGGCCGAGCAGAAGCTATTATCATAAAGTTGATTCCCCCTGGGTCTCAGATCCCGAGGTAGAGAAATGCTGATATTAAGAGGTATATTTGGCTTATATGAATTTATATGAAAAACTTGTATAGGCTAAGTGCATAAAATAATATATATATATATATATATATATATATATATATATATATATATATATATATATACAGTGATACCTCTGGATACGAAAGTTTCTGCTTACGAAAAATTCAGGATGCGAAAAGTGATTCGAAGATTTTTATGCCCCAGGATACGAATAAAATTTCAGGATACGAAAACCTTACGAGATCCCAACTCTTCGCCAAGAGTAATTTTAAAAAGCGCGCGCCGCCAGACTTTGAACTTGGGTAGACTCACTTACAGCCTCCCGCTCACCCATTGGTTATCTCCCTACTCAGACGCTAGCTGACGCCATAAGATCCTGCTTTCCTATTGGTCGGCAACTATCCCAGCTTGCTTACGCACGGGCGTTCATCTCTCTCTCTCTCTTTTCGTTCCGACCGCGGTATCGTTAACAGACATTGTGTGCTTTCGCTTGTTTGACTTAGTGTTAATTACAGTACATTCGTACGCCACGTGTTATCGTTAATAAACATTCGTTACTGTGCACTGTACTGTATTAGTGTTTACTATACATAGACTGTATATAACGTACGTAGTGTATTATATTACGTATTACTGTAGCCATGGGTCCCAAGAATGTTGCCGAAGGAAAGAAGAAGAAGACGATGCTCTCGATGGAGACGAAACTTGAAATCGTAAAAAAGTACGAGTCTGGCATGCGTTTAAGTGCGATCGCCAAGGAGTATGGCCGGAGTCCATCTACGATAGGCACCATCCTGAAGCAGAAGGCGGCCATAAAAGCAGCGACACCTTCTAATGGCGTCACTATTTTCTCCAACAAGAGAACCCACGTGCATGACGAGATGGAGAGGCTGCTTCTTGTGTGGATCAAGGACAAAGAGATCTCAGGAGACACCATCACTGAGACTACAATTTGCCAGAAGGCCTCCGCCATTTTCGGTGATCTCGTGCGTGCTCAGGCCGAAGAAGGGGCAGGAGAAGGAACATCCCAGCAGGAACCCCCAGAGTTCAAGGCTTCTCGTGGGTGGTTCGAGAAGTTCAAGAAAAGGACTGGCATCCATTCAGTGGTACGGCATGGGGAGGCAGCCAGCTCGGACACGAAGGCCGCCGAAGCCTTTGTTAAAACGTTTGAAGAGTTGACTCTGCAGGAAAGTTACAGTTCGCAGCAAGTTTTCAATTGCGACGAAACTGGGCTTTTCTGGAAGAAAATGCCTCGTCGGACGTTCATCACGGCGGAGGAGAAGAGGCTACCCGGACATAAGCCTATGAAGGACAGGCTTACCCTTGCTTTTTGTGCAAACGCCAGTGGGGACTGCAAGATAAAGCCCCTGCTGGTGTACCATTCAGAAAATCCCCGAGCCTTCAAAGCCAATAAAGTCATCAAGGAGAACCCTCCCGTGATGTGGAGGGCGAATGCAAAAGCCTGGGTAACGAGGCAACTGTTCATTGATTGGGTGAATGTCTGCTTCGGTCCGACTGTCCTAAAATATTTGGAAGAAAACCGCCTCCCTATGAAATGTCTGCTGGTGTTGGACAATGCTCCAGCTCACCCTCCTGGCCTCGAGGAATATCTTCTGGCCGAGTATTCCTTCATAAAGGTCCTATATCTACCGCCTAACACCACCCCTCTCCTCCAGCCCATGGACCAGCAAGTTATTTCAAATTTTAAAAAATTGTACACGAAGCATCTCTTCCAGAGATGTTTCCAAGTCACAGAGAGTACAAACCTCACTCTGCGTGAATTTTGGAAAGATCACTTTAACATCGTGATATGCCTCAAACTCATCGATCTCGCTTGGCAGGAAGTTTCGAGGCGTACCCTAAACTCATCTTGGAGGAAGCTGTGGCCTGATGCTGTCTATGCAAGAGACTTCGAGGGGTTCGGGAAGCCTGGAGGCGAAGCCGAGATCATTGACGATCCTGAACCAATTCAGCAGTCTGAGGTGGCTGACATCGTACATCTTGGTACGTCCATGGGGCTGGAAGTTAGCGCGGAGGATATAGATGAACTTATCGAGGAGCACCACGAGGAGTTGACGACGGACGACCTGAAGGAGTTGGAGACGATGCAAGTGAGTGATGTTCAAGAGCAGTTCTCTAGCGGTGATGAGGAGGATGTTACACCTTTGAAAACGGCAGACATCAAGGAAATTCTTGCATGTTTCCATAAAATGGCAGACTACGTCGAAAAGGAACATCCAGAAAAAGTTTATACCAACCGTGTGCTTCAACACTGCAATGGCGTTTGCCTAACGCATTTTAGAAATGTGTTGAAAAGTAGGCAGAAACAAGCTTCAATGGATAGTTTCTAATTAAAGAGGCCAGCGGTATTAGTAGGCCAAGACGAAGGTGAAAGTGAAGAAAAGAAACAGAAAAGAGGAAGTGATGAAGAATTAGAAGGTGAAAGTAAAGAAAAGAAACAGAAAAAAGAAAGTGATGAAGAAGTAGAAGGTGAAAGTAAAGAAAAGAAACAGAAAAAAGAAAGTGATGAAGAAGTAGAAGAGATTTAGAAAATATGAAAAACGTAAAGTTATAAAAAAGCAAAAAAAAAAAAATTCAATTTTAAGTTTTATGTTACCATTAAGTGTTAAAGTAATTTTTTCTTTCATTTTATAATTTTCCATACGTAATGTTAAGTGTTAATTATTTCTGCCATTTCTTTCATTTCGTAAAGATTAAGTGTTGATGTGTTAAGTGTGTAAATTACTGTACGTAGTCTGTCACTTGTTACGTTTTCTGCCTTATGCCATCCTCCTCTGCCGCGACTTCGCTATCGGACATTGTCTCAATCAAAAGGTAAGTTTCAACTTTTTTGTTACACTAATTAACTGTAACCTTTTTTCAGAGTGTACAGGTATCAATCCTTAATTTAGGTGTACGTACAGGTAACAATACACCTTCACTGATCTAAATGCTTTACATACAGTACCGTAACTTTTATACAGTAGTAAAGAAAACGGACCGTTTTCTTTGGGCTTGGGAGGGATAACTTGGCTATAACTACATTATTGAATAATCTCATAGTGGTTTCTGGAATGGATTAGGCTGTTTTTAATGGTTGGGTTAATTATTGAATGATAGAAATGGCTGCATTGCATGTTTATTACTACAGTTTAGCGTGTTTATGAAAGAAAAGGTGACTTTTTGTAAGGCTTGGAACGGATTAGGCTATTTACATGTAAAACGCGACTCAGGATACGAAAATATCAAGATACGAAACTGCATCCTGAACGGATTACTTTTGTATCCTGAGGCATCACTGTATATGTATTTATATATAAATTTACATATATATATATATATATATATATATATATATATATATATATATATATATGTATATATATATATATATATATATCTGTATGTATATGTATACATATATATATATATATATATATATATATATATATATATATATATATATATATATATATATATATATATATATATATATATATAAATGTATACACACACACATATATATATATATATATATATATATATATATATATATATATATATATATATTTTTATATATATATAAATATATATATATATATATATATATATATATATATATATATATATATATATATATATATTTATATATATATATATATATTAGAGTCCCACTTCTACCATTTTGCGATCGTTTGTTTAGTCCCTGCCAAACGATCCAGTGCCAGATGTCTGAATCTGGTGAACACTGGGAATACTATTATCTAGATAAGGTGATAAATACCGTGTTTTGTGTGAGCCGTCGGTGTTTGAGGAAGTTATGGACAGAAAACGTTAGGAGATGACGAAGGCATCCGTGTGTGCTCTGATGTGTGGAATAAGGTCAGAGGGGGCGGTTTAGAGGAGCGTTAAGGAGTACTAACCGTCGGTGAGCTACATCGACCAGGAGGTGGAACTGTGAAAACAAATCTGCACCGAGGATTAGCAATGTGACATCAGCAACAAGAAGCTTCAAAATATATTCACCGCTTCTAAACGATAATGTGAAGGTTTCATAACCATGGGTGGGAATCACAGATCTATCGGTAACTACCAGCCCCTGTGTCTACCAAAAACGCATGCCCATACCAGATTCATGTAAAATGAAAAGCTTAATGACAGAGAAGGCTACTGCCACAAGAGATGGCCTACTTACATGTATTTTGGCCACTGATAACCATTCGCACCTTTCTTCGCAGCAGCCCTGAATTGGAAGTAGTAGTAGCATAACTGCGGCCAATGGACATCTGTAAGCAGCTGTAAAAGTCATTAGCTGGGGCGTTAGAAGATGGTGGCTGGTGGTTGGTTTAGTCCCCGCTCCAGGACATCAGGCGTGGGTATCTGTGTCCTACCTCATTCCTGTCAGTTTCAGTTGATGTTGAATAGCTGTCTACTTCATCAGGAGGAGAGGCATTGATGGAGAACTTGAAGGTAGAGAAGTGGCTGTCCATAAGGGCGTCAACTTTGAACATCAGGTATTTCATGAGAAAGATATCAACATCGGGGATGGCAGAGCGTACAGGTTCAGGTAGGCGCGGTACCCAAAGGGCCCGCAGTAAATTCACTTCATGAGGAGAACCGTTAGCAGCAGGTTGCAGACGAGCGATACTGGTTATTTCCCTGAGGGCAAACAAAGCCCTTTGGTTCCCAACGGTTGTTGAGAGAGCAGAAAAAATTTTTTGCTCTGCACTCGGCTGGCGATGGCGAGTACTGCTCCAGGAGGTATGATTTGAGGGCGTTGTACGTCATTTGTGTTTCCCCTTGCTCTCACAGCCATCAGAGATTTCCGGGAAAGTGTCCTTGGAGATCACCACAAGAACATAATCTGCTTTGGTACATGATTGAATCATGCGCTTGATGCAAAAGTGGAATTTAGCATGCTGAACCAAGTGAACTCTTCTCCACTGTTGAAGAATGATAGTTACAGGGGCGAGGCATCGATAGTAGAGTCAGAGTCTGAGGACGGCATCACCTAATGATAAAACTCAACAGTTTGGGGCAAAGTGGGAGGAAGCTGGACACTCCAGTGGTCACCAATGTGCGGAGGTACTCGTCAAATAGTAACTGATAAGTGGAGTGAATGTAACTAACTTTACTTGGACGAAGCCTCAGTACAGTATATATACAACCCGTTCCAGTCAAGAATGGCATAAAAACTAAAAAATAATGAAACATGCAAATACAGGCATTAACAAGTTATCAGTGCGAAGGGAGAGCGATAATGACAATATACAAAAAAACAGAAATACCATTATAGTGTACGATGTGTGTGATACACGTGCGGTACAAAAGAAAACGAAGGTTTGACCACCTAGCCCTTTTGTGTTGACCACACCTCCTAAAGGTCATTTGATTTAAAGAGAGATTTAGAGTACAAATAAAGCTCTGTGATGACGTACAAGCAGAACAGAAATAAGCAAACAACTTGAAAGCTAATTGTTTATAAATTTTATTCACCACTAATTCGTCTAGTTGCGTCAGCCTCATAAACTAATTGCTTAAGTCCTTTTCTTAATGGGAAATCAAGAAAAACTTTCTTATATTCTTACTTTCTTAAATCCTTGTCTTAAGCTTCATTTCACAGACTCTTAACAAAAGGATAAAGCACGATAAACTGACTTAGGTAATAACATATGTTATTTCCTATTTCTTAGGTATAATCATAAAGCTGACATTAACACAGTGAATTATGAAATACATGAACTTTCTGAAAACTATATTCATATTTTATGCAAAACTGAAACTGATTATCTCTAGAGCAAACATATATAGATTTTGAAAATACAGTAAATTCCTATTGTAACTTAATCCTTAAAATCCGGGAAGCCTCTGAGAATTTCATCATAATCCTCTTATATGAGAAAGAATGTGAATAAAAACGAGATATTGTTGATGAGCCTTAAAAGTTTCTAAAGGTTAATGTTAATATTGATTGTTTGCAGAATGTTTCTGATATTTCAATGCACATGAGGCAAGAAATCACAAAAGTTATAACAATTAGCTAGCAATATTACTTTCATGTACTGGAAATCATTTTATTACCTCATCTTAATAGGGAGACTCGATTTTGATGTCTTGAACTAGAGCTGGCAAGTCCTCCAAGGTTAAGTGAATGTTAAATGATAATGTGTACGTTACTCCTCTATTGTTTTGGCACATCAGCCAACGCAGATCATGAACCACTTAGTCTCCTTTCTTTTTCCCTGATTTGATGTTCGTGAAATATGTATTGTCTATCACCATGAAGTTTTAGTGTTTCATTTGTTTGACAATGTATGGTGATGATTAGATCTTAGCATACTGGATGAGTACTGTATAATCACACTCGGTGAAGACCTCATCAACATCTCACGTTCAATGGCAATATGCATGGAGTCACATTCCATATGTTTGTGATCAGCAATGAGGTACTTATGAATTATCTTGATACCATATTTTCTGGCTAGAACAGAATATGCATTGGCAATTGTTATGCTTTTGTTCTGGTAGTAGCATCCCTCACTCCAAATCACGAGTTCTTGCAAATTTATGTTCTCGGAAATTATCTTTTCGAAATGATGGCACTACAGATATGCAAAAACTTAGTTTCTCAAGTCATCCTCTGTCTCATCCCAGAGGTAGAAGTAACCAATATTGGAATCAAGATTATATATAGCGGAAAACTATATACCTATAGCTTTGTTTTATAGTTCATATTACTTACTTGTCATGGGCTCGGGCACATGAGAACAGTCTACATATCCATAGTCCAAAAAGGCTTACTAGCACTAGCAAATTCCTTTCCTTCCTCTTTCTCCTTCCTAGCTTCATCCTTGAGCTTGATGTTTTTTTTTTCTTTCTTTTCTTTTTCTTTTTTTTTCTCACTCACCCTAAGTAATGTTACCATATTTGAATGATTTACATGCATCACAAGTCAATGATCGTTTCTGAGAATGAAGACAGAAAACTTTTCCTCATGAAATTCATTACTGAAGTAGGTGACTCCAACAGCTGTTACTCCTTTCTTCAACATCCATTTTGTGTTCCCGATGAAGGCTTGCAATGGTGGTTGGGATACAAGAAATTTTTCTCTCTGTGTGTTGGTGTGTTCATGTAATAATGTTAGTTTGCCGTGGGCAATGAGTTTAACCAGTTTGTGGGAAATTAATTATCAAAATCATGCACTTTAGCTCTTTTTCTACTTTTGGGATCACATTGGACTGATGTGCTGGTTGCTAATGAGCTGTCATTTGACGTGTATACTGTCCATTTATATTCATGATCCTTTAGCCATGACATGATTGTTCTTGCAGAGACACCAAAAGCTGAAGCAAGGAGTAGATTGTAAACTTGATAGGGTGGTACATCAGGAAGTTGTAGATTGTAAGCATAAAATGATTGCCTCCTTGATCCTTGTGATTTTTACCTCTTTTCTTAGTCTTTCCTTGAAATCTAGGCTTAAACGTTCAGTGTCCAAAATTTTTGTATGGGCCTTCGTTGTTCTTCATTTGTTGATTGAGTCATGGGTCTTGGCGTTCAGACAAATGTAGATTGTCATAGAGATCCAATCTCAGCAGCTGGAACAACTTCATCAGTTTTCCTTTTATGCCACTCACCCTTTAACTATCTTTTTATAATACTTTGCTGATATGTTTTACCATGGTAGAAGTAATAAATACACATATCTGAGGTCACTACACTCAATTTAGCCTCGACCCATGAATTTTGTCTCTCGTTTACAACAGCAGCACACAGCTCATTAATTATGGAAAATTTTAGAACATTCAATAGAACAAAGGATTTATCAAAGGAATACGATATAACAAGCTTCTTGAATACTGATTGTTTGACTTAGGAGACATTTTTATCATTGTTTAAATCAATATAATGACTTAGGCATAGTGATGTAATGCTTAAGTCACCTTGTGATATAAGCAGGAAATTTATGAGGAATTTTATGCTACTTATTCTCTGGATATGACACTGGTAAGTACATCAGTTGGTGCGCAATATGTTGAAGATGAGATCTAGGAAAAAATACGAAAATATCAAGCAAGTTTCAATTATATTTCTCTAAACAATATCTTTGGAAAATATAAGTTTTTTGGGAGGTTTCTAATTGATAATATGGTTGTAATCATTCATATGCTGGAAGAGGCTGCTGGCAATATTACACGTTCTTATAGTATATTTTCACTTTCTCCAATATATATATTTCCATATTGATTGCAAGGAATTTCGTAAATACCAAAGTTTATCTGCTTTCGGGAATTTTTATGAATATGTTTTTCAGTCTATTATTTATAGAAGTAACATTATTTTCAAATAATTTTAATATTCACGGTAGAGGTGCAAACTGTTCGAAAAAGAAAATAAAGAGAGAAGGTTATCCATAATATTATTGTTGGAAACAAATCCATAAAAAGTATTCTTTGCTCTTTGACAATCTTTGTCTATAACATGGGATGGAAACTTTGAAAGTGATGATATTTTATAAATTTTCTGGAGCTCAGCTTCAACGAAATCAAAGCAACTTGCCCGCAGTTCCCGTAAAACATGTATGAGAAAACCCTCACTTTGGTTGACGTATGATTAGAATAGAAATGTATTTAAAGGTTAAAGGTGTCTGGTTTCAGTTCCAGTTCCATCAAAATAGATGCTCACCAGAACGTCAGCCAGGCAAGCCCGACCCCCACTGTGGTGCCCTACCACAGCAGTAGCCTCCCCAGTAAACAGCTTACACTCACGGCCCTGGGCGGGGATCGATCTCATGCCACGCGAATGCGAGGCAAACACGTTACCACTGTACTAGCCACGAGGCTACGAATTAACACTCGCAAGTTTTCTATAGAGTAAAAATTTAAAATACCTTTCTTGCCTGAGCACCAATTCATCGAAAAAGAGCAGCTTATTATCGACTTATTTTTCTAATGAAAACTTAATTGATAG
>NC_090735.1:100522635-100532635 GCF_036898095.1 Palaemon carinicauda
CCGACTCATTTGGCGTCATAAAAAGTAAGGTTGGTTCTCCCGTTGGGATATCTGATCATGCCTTGATTTCATTAGAAGTGAAGACTGAGCAACCTGTCCCTGATGCATCTTACTCGTGTAAGATTTACATGAAATCTCAAGCAGACTGGAATGGGATTTTGCGTGATCTTTTTGGCTTCAATTGGTCACAATTGTATTATAGTGTTGATCCTGTAGTCCCTTTGAATGAGAATATAGTCAACATAATTGATAGGTGTATCCCTTCTCGTGTATTAAAGTACCGAGTGAAGGACAAACCATGGTTCAATGATTATTGTAGACGTGCGTATTTGGAGAAGCAGGAGGCCTATCATCTTTGGAAAGGTAACAGGTCAGATTTGACCTGGAATAACTATACTCAGCTTAGAGCTTTTGGTGAGAGTGTTTATGTTTCAACTGAAAAAGAATACAATTTAACCATACAAGAAACCCTTTCTGGTATAACCCAGGATCATAAGAGGTGGTCTACCCTTAAATCTGCCCTCTTTGGTGTAGATGCAACAGTTCCTCCTTCACTTAAACCAGATGACTCTGTCACTCCCTTTCCAAAGCAAAAGGCAACCCTTTTGGCAGATATGTTTGACACCAAGTAGAGTAATGAAAAAGTCCAACTTCCTCATTCCTGTTTTCCTGAGGTTAAACTAACTAGTTTAGCTTTCCGATCTCGTGAAATTAAAGCTCTGTTGATTGACGTTGATGCTCGTGGAAGTGTAGACCCAAATGATATATTTTCTTTGTTTTTTACAAAGGCTGCAAATTTCTTAGCTCCAAAATTATCTGGTATTTTGCGTAAGTTAGCAAGAAGACGTGCTTTCAGCACATGTTGGAGAATTGGTAATGTTACTCCACTTTGTAAATGTGTTTGTAGTAGCTCAAGTCTAACAGATTACCGCCCAATTTCCATAACTCCCATATTATCTAAAGTTTTTGAACGTCTTTTGGCCAAACGTCTTAATATGTTTGCTGAAGGTAATCATCTGTTCCCTAGTTTGCAATTTGGTTTTCGTAAAGGCCTTGGAGCATGTGATGCCCTTCTTACAATCTCCAATGCTGTACAGAAATCCCTTGATTGCGGGCGGGAACTTTGTATGATTGGCCTTGATTTTAGTGCTGCCTTTGACCGTGTTAATCATGAGGCGCTTGTTTTAAAACTCAAACAGTTGAGAGTGGGTGGGTCGTTTCTTAGCATCATTATTGAACTTTTAAGTAATAGACCGCAAAGAGTTGTTGTTGATGGGCACCATCGTGAGTATAGGAATGTGATATCTGGTGTTCCTTAGGGTAGTGTGCTTGTCCCATTACTTTTCATACTATATACACCTGACATGCGGTTTGGTCTAGAAAACAAGCGTGTTGCATATGCAGATGATGCTACTCTCTTTGCATCGATTCCATAACCTGAATGAAGATCTGGGGTTGCTGAATCCCTTAATAGAGATCTAGCTAAAATTAGTGCATGGTGCAAATTATGCTATATGAAACTGAATCCTAACAAAACTCAAAGCATGATAATAAGCAGGTCAAGAACCGTGGCTCCTTACCATCCTGATCTCAGCATTGATAATATTTCTTTAACTTTATACGACTCTTAAAATTTTAGGTGTGATTCTCGACAGCAAATTTACTTTTGAAAAACTTTAGGTCTGTGTCGTCTTCAATGGCACAAAAAAATGGCTTATTTAGAAAGCCTTTCAAGATTTGTGTTAATCAATCTATTTTGAAGAATTGTTTCAATACTTTCATTTTACCTTGTTTCGAGTATTGTTCTCCTGTCTGGTCTACAGTTGCCTATTCTCATCTTAAATTGTTAAACAGGAACTTACGATCTATTAAATTTCTTATACCTGATCTAGATTTTAATCTCGGGCACCGTCGTTCAACTAGTTCATTATGCATGATGCATAAGATTTTTTATAATTATGACTATCCTTTACATTCAGATCTTCCCGGACAGTTCCATCCTGTTCGTAATACTAGGCATGTAGTTAATTCTAATAGTCAGGCCATTATCATGAGGCTGCACACTACACATTTCTCTAGAAGTTTTACTCCAGCTGTGACCAAGTTGTGGAATGAACTTCCTAATAGGGTAGTTGTATCAGTAGAGCTTGAAAAGTTCAAACTCACAGCAAATCTTTTTTATGTTGAACAGGCTTACATAAGTCCTTTTATAGTTTTTAATGTTGGTGATGTTTTTAAAATATTTTATTTGAATTTTTCATTACTTATATCTTTTATTTATATCCTTATTTTCTTTCAATACTGGGCTCCTTTTCCTTGTTGTAGCCCTTGGGCTTATAGGATCTTGTTTTTCCTACTAGGGTTATAGCTTTGCTAGTAATATATATATATATATATATATATATATATATATATATATATATATATATATATGCACACACACATATATATATATATATATATGCACACACATATATATATATATATATACATATATATATATATATATATGTGTGTGTGTGTGTGTGTATATATATCTATGTGTATAAATGTATATATATATATATATATATATATATGTGTGTGTGTGTGTGTATATATGTGTATAAATATATATATATATATATATATATATATATATATATATATATATATATATATATATGCGTGTATATATATGTGTATAAATATATATATATATATATATATATATATATATATATATATATATATATATATATATATATATATACATATATATATACATATATATATATATATATATATATATATATGTATATATATACATGTGTATATATACGTGTATAAATATATATATATATATATATATATATATATATATATATATATATATATATATATATATATCTGCATAGATATATATATATATATATATATATATATATGCATATACATATACATATATATACTGTATATATATACATATATATAGTATATATATATATATATATATATATATATATATATATATATATATATATATATATTCATATATATATACATATATATATGTATATATATATACATATATATATATATATATATATATATATGTATATATATATATATATATATATATATATATATATATATATATATATATTTCACTAATGTAACAACCATCGGACCTGAAAACCCGGACGCCAATTTTTCTATTCAGATTCATTTGTTAATAAATTTCCTTATATTCAACGTGAATCATTCATGTACATGTTCATAGATATTTGTATATTTAGAATCACATTTTGATTCATTTCTACTTTAAAGAGTACTATCTAAAAACGGTTGAATCTATTATGAAATAACATGTTTGACAAGAACAGCCTAAACCACTTCCCACAATGCAAACTGAGAATAATGGGTGAGATGTCTTCCAAGAAATAAAGAGCCACGTTTTCAAATCTTCTCAGATACTAACTACAGTACAATCTACACATCTGGTGGAGAAGAAACTCATTAAATGTTTGTTTTCATTAAGTCATTGCTAATTCTGTTCATCCGTTCTTGCGATTTATTTCTACCAGGCAGACCGAAAATTTTTCCCTAATCTTTCTCGGTTACAGTAATGATAAAATGATTTGGATCCTTTTTATTTCCAAAAGACTGTCATGAATGGTGATGAAATTATCACGATAAAAATGTCTTTTACACCGTAACCTTCATTGTATAATATATATTTGCTTTGTAATTATTATATCACGAAGATTATATGAATTAGAAAACTGATGATCAATGACCACACAATATGGAACCAATTTGTAGTCTTAATTTTATAGAGATAATGAAATGTCTAGTAAATTCGATTTTAGAGTGAGCACAGAGCCTTGGATAGAAAGTGAGAAAGCTTTTAACACGCACTGCAAGCGGTGAAACTAAATTTAATAAAAAGCTTTCTGACATGAAGAATAGAAAAATACATTAGGGCGAAGGTCTCATAAAACAGCACAGAGGAGACCATAAAAGTCTCGAAAACAAATCCACCGAGACAGTTCCACTCAGCAGGAAAGAAGAAAACAGAAGGAAAGAAAAACAGTGGAAGAAAACAAATACAAACATTGAACCAATGAACCATAGTAAGTGAAACCAAAAAAAAAAAAAAAAGAAAAAAGCTAAATAGGTGAAAGAAGACAAGGGAGAAGAGTTGAGTGCCAGTTCGAGTGAGGGCCAGAAGAAATGGTACTAAAACCTCGCCGAACAATGCTGAGTGAACCGAACGTAAAAAGAACTTTTGTCAAATGAAAAACTTTCTTTGGCGAATTTCGGCGAGAAGGTCTTTCGGTGGTAGTGAAGCTCGACCTAAGACGAAGGGAACGAATATTGGAGAGAGTTCTTGACTACCAGTTATTTCTTGCCGATAACTCAGATCATCAAATCCTAATAAGCACGGGGAAGTAGTCATGCTAGTCTGTCATAACCTCCTGGGGAGTAATATGTGTGAGCACTTTCGAGAGAAGAACTTTAAGAATAGCGTTTATGAGGATAGTTTTTTAATATTAGACTCTTGAAAACTATTAGTTCGCGACAGGATACCGATTTGGATCAGATGTCGTTGATTGGTGGTAACCTATACCTTATGTTTTGTATTTAGTCTACGAGATACTACGAGAACTGATCATTGCTTTGACGATTTATATCATTATTATGCAAATTTTCTTGCCATTGACCTAATAGAGATATTTTTTCTAGAGAAATACATTTCAAAACATATATTAGTTCATTTATAGGTTTTGTTAAGATTTTGGCCTTCGGAACTTTATATCTATTCTTTCATTCTATTGCAAATTTTATTTTATCCACGCATTGATTTTTATACAGTTTCTACTTCCCTTACCTTTTTTTTTTTTTTTTTTTCATATTACCCTTTCCTTTATGGTGGGTCTCATTTCTCTGGAGTCGTTTCATTCTAGTAAAACCTAATGACCATTTGTGACTCTATACAATAAATTGTCTAATAGGATCTCTCACTCAAATGTAGTTGAAGTGGAGAAAAATATTCATAATAATAATAATAATAATAATGATAATAATAACAATAACAATAATAATAATAATAAAAATAATAATAATAATAATAATATTAATAATAATAATAATAATAATAATAATAATGTTAATAAAAAACAGAAATTAAAAACCATGGAGGAGGATACTCCAAGCCAGCAAGAACCGTTTTTACCATCAACACTAGATCTAATTGATAACGTTCCCCTATTCCTGAAAAAAAAAAATCAAACTGAAAAAATAGTACAACCCTTGGTAAGAATTCAATATCCTAGTAGAAAAAAAAAAAAAGTAAAAAATAATCGGTCCGCTACCCAAAAGCCTTGCTATCCTCTACCACCGGCGTCCTCGTCAGGTGGGACTGCTGAAAACACTGGAGGATTCGACTCGTTAATCGTGCTAATTTAGAGGGGCCACCTGAATCTAGATCCGGCGATATGCAAATAGGATTAAATCCCTCGAAATTAGCTCCCCCACTCTCCCACGAATCTGATACTTCTAATTACAATGGATTAGGAGATGGAGTGTGCGCTCTCTTCCCAAAATTAAGAGACGGCTGCAGACAGTCAGGAATCCAAATAGAGAGAATCATAATGACTGTCCAACTGAAGCATTCTTACATGCTCTCGACTTATTTTTTTCTTCTGTGTTTAGTGAACTGGGACAAGTAAATCAGTGGCATAAAGTAAGAGCAATATGAAAATAGAAGGGAACAATTACGTCATGGGTAATATTAAATTACTTCATACAGATTACAATTATAGTTTTAGATGAAATCTTGAATGAATAAAAGGAACTCATACGAAATTTTAACATAAGCTGTGTTTATTAATCATAATTTCACATTTGTGAAAAGGAAAATACGAGTTACCATAAATCAATAAGAATCTGATAGGCTAATTGGTTGGTGACTCTAATGAAACATATGGTCACATGTTTTAATATTTCAGGAAAATTAATTTGCAAAATGAATAATAAGAAAAGAAGTATTATGGAAATTTGAAGTTGAAGGATATTTCATTTAGTCAATGTTGTTCTCGTATACAAAAAAATGCTAAGAAGTATAAAAAGAAAATGTGCATCATCTTAGAAGTAATTTAGGTAATTTGGTTAACCTTAATGTCACGTCAAATCTTTGATACTATTAATTACAATGCAATAACAATGTTAATAAATTTTTCATAATTTATATAACATAAACAACTGGTAAATAATGAGCTCCCTACCTTTCCGAACATACAGTTAGAGAATTACTCCAATAACAATTATTTTTTTCTATAGCTATCTTTTTGACAGAATAGCAGAGGGTAAAATATATTTCTTAAGATAAAAAAATGATTCCACAATTCTTGAACATTCATAGAAAGAAAAGCAAGGCCATAATAATTTTACAACCATAAATTTAATTCTCTTCTCTGTATCAGTAGTGCAGCGTTTACAAAACACTATGATTACCAAGAGATTTCAATCTCCGATTTCCTCTTGAGAACTTCATTTTCGAAATTATAATGTGAAGTAGGCCCCGACTGACCCTCCTCATAACAAAAGGAAGTTTAAGGAAACTAAGTAGAGTGCCATTGACATAAATCTAAATCTTACCACTTAAACGAATGAAACTGACAAATCTAAGGATTGATAGAGGATTTTAGAATGGTGGTTAAAACTTATATCGTTTTTAAAACAAGAAAAATCCTTAACAACACATGTCTCTGGATCTTAAGCCCAAAAGATATTTTTTTCCAAATTTCTGCGATAGATGGTGCATTTGATTTTTATTGTCTACGATCAACATATCAAGATTTTTAGACAAGCCAACAACAAGTGGAAACAATTGAAAAGAAAGAGTCTTTGGATGTTCATCCTAGTTCTACCTCTAACAAAGCTTTATTTCTGGTAAGCCCGAGGGGGTGCTTTCGAAAATAGTGAGTAAAGCTTCGTATGAGCATCCAAGCTCATTTAAACTTAAGCTCTTCTCCTTGATATATCCAAGACATAACTCAAATCACAGTGATTCTGAGTCAGATAAAATGTCATTTGACTGGTTCAGTAGGCCTATGGAAATAAAATCTTTTTAAATCTTTTGATATTGGAAAGGTTGATGGATATATTTTATCTTGGATAAATACATAAATAGATAGATCGATAAAGAGTAGGATAGGGTAGAAGAAAGACAGAAGAGGATGCAATAATAGTTATTAGTGAATTTATAATTAGAAAATAATCTCGGTATTAAAGGTCCCTTCCGGCACAAGCATCAACAATTTCTGCATAAATAATGGTTTCAGGTTTAGCTAATTAGCAGTTCCTTGTAATCCTGGACACAGCGATTTCGTTTGGAATTCCAGTCCGTCATTTTTTTTCTTTCATATAAGAAATTGCTATTTTTAGCCGACGGGTGCATGGATTAACGTCATTTTGCTGAGTTAATAGGAAAGAACGAAAGGAAAATGATATTCCAACGAGAAAAGTAGAAAAATATACCTCGTATTATTTTTCATAATTCTGTCTTTTTGTTATTTTCTAACCCACAAATTTTCAAGAATTGTAAGATATCACTAATATTTTTTCAATAGCAGAGTTCAGATTTCTCTATTGTTTTCATAATTCTATTTCTTCTCTGTTTTGGTGATCCTTAAATCCTTGATACACAACATTTTAAAGACATCGTTGCTATATAAGAAATCACGAAATTAATCCATAGAACTGGGCTGATTCTATGAGGCCAAGCTCATATTGGCTTCTTGATGCAAGAATAAAAAATTTCATCTTAAGTATTTTCATGAATCCCAGAGCTGTAAGTGTTTCTACTGCTAAAGGATATTTCAAAAGCAAAGATTGAACCTGTTTGTGTTTTGTTCCATTTAGTTCTCGCTACGCTTCGCGTGGACTGCGTCTTTTGGGGAGGATGTGAAAACGAACAAAAAAATCATGACTGACTCTTGTAGGAAATGATTATGGTTAATAAAATCAAAGATTACACTCACGCAAGAGGGGTTTTCCCTCTTTTATAAGCTTTTAACCTGTAAGAAATAGCTACCCTGGTTATAATTTCGTCCCAAAAAAATATTATTCACGCCGTTAATGCATTGGCAAAGGTATTTATCGCTACGAGGGAGAGGGTCTTTCCTACCTGCAGTGGCTTTTATTTCAGCTGTTGCTAAATTTTTATCTTGTATCTGTGATTGCTATTGTTTATCTTATGATTATTGTGTTGTTGCTGATAACTGATACTGTTACCGATTTTGTTACTATTAGTGGGACGATTTTTACATTAAATCAAGCTGTTTTTAATTTTGATTTATTGACCCTTTATTCTATATAGTTTTGAGATTATGTTTAAAAGAATATCGGCACTATTTCGCATTATAAGTTAAAAATCTACTTAAGATGATGAAATGTGAAACAAAGAGAAAAGAATAGAATGCATAACAGACAACGAAAATTATTTCAGGAGACTTTATCCCTGGAAAAAAAAAGTGCTTTAATCTCTCTCTCTCTCTCTCTCTCTCTCTCTCTCTCTCTCTCTCTCTCTCTCTCTCTCTCTCTCTCTCATGGAAAAAAGTGCTTTAATCTCTCTCTCTCTCTCTCTCTCTCTCTCTCTCTCTCTCTCTCTCTCTCTCTCTCTCTGTAATGATGTTTTACGAACTTGGGCAAGTTTCAGATAGTACATCATTATTCAGATAATCTTTGACTGCACCATATAATGCAGCATAACAGTTTAATTATTATAAGCTTTTATTAATGCCTTCAAATTTCCCCAAAACTTATTTCTTTATTTTTTGAGATATTACCTATTTTTTAAGAAATGTTGCGTCTACTGTATTTATTACATATTATATCTTGATTTTCTCCCCTCTAAAATTGAAATATTACTCATGTTCTGATACTAGATTTTTTTAGTTTGATGCAATTTGCTAACCTTCGAATTTTGTAAGCAATGATGCTCTTTACATTCAAAATTGTCGTAAAAACTAAAAAGAATTCTTTATCATCATCTCTGTAAATGCTTTCTCTATAAACCCTGAATACTAATAAAAGAAAAAAAAAAACTAAAAATGTTTACTAAGCAGTGTCAAGTATTAACAAAAATTAACCCAGTTACCAATAGAAAAAGTTGAAAACATTTATCAATATAGAAATAATGAAAATGCTATTCTTTTAATAAAGCCGTTTCATGGCATTAACATCACTGGAATAAATCAAGATTATGATAATGATATGCTTCACCTCTTTATTATGGATAGATGACCTCAGGTGGAATCAGCTAAATATGTTGGAAATAAATGCAATGCCTGCCATTGATCTGCCTGCCTCTAACTTATTATGAAGTTATCAATTTCATTCCTAGATAGGCCTATATATGCATATATATATATATATATATATATATATATATATATATATATATATATATATATATATATATATATATATATATATATATATATATATTCAACGGAAATTAAAATTTCTTACATTTGTTTATTAGTATATGTATATATGTATTTATTGAAGTAAGGAGGACTTTTCTCTCAAACTATTAGAATAACTAGTTAAATAAATTTGTATGCTTGGTACCATTTAAGTCCTGCTTACTTATTACGAGCTAAGTAATTAGCTAACAAGCCTTCTAATCACGCCATTTTCTCTTTACTTGGGAGGTTCATGGATATACCCACGTCAGTCTTGCCTAGCAAACCATACCATCAATAGCTTCCCTAGCAGTATTTGGACACTAAGATTTTAGCTGCAAGATTTGTGAATTTTTAAGAGCTTTACAGATGCATTGCTTGGAGTATGGGATCCCTCAGTTGTGCATTAGTGATCAGGGATCGCAGCTTGTAGCCGGAGCTAATATTATTACCTCATTTATCAGGGATCCAGAAACTTTGCTTTATTTTGAAGAAAATAATGTTGCCTCTCTTTCCTTTCAACAATATTCCAAAGGTGCTAGTCA
>NC_090735.1:100548019-100553019 GCF_036898095.1 Palaemon carinicauda
ATGTCTTGTGTTTTTTCTTGGTGTATTATTCACAGTAATTAATTCAGATTATGGCGCCCAACGTGGGGCACTCTGTGGGTCCTTGCTTCGTGGAACTCCTCACCTAAGGTCATGGTTAGGGTCATATTTACTCTTCATGTTTCATAGTTGTTTCGCTGGATAGGCAAATTTCCTTGTGTATTGTATTGGATTTCTAGAGCATATTAAGTTGCTCTTGTTAGGTTACTCGTTTGAGACAATTTGTGATTTGATTATTATTTTGTAACATTTAATATTGCACATCGCGTTGCAAACCTATTACTTTGTTTACCCGAAATTGCGGTTATTTTAGTTGTACTTCATATTTTTACACATAATGGGTGACTTGGATTATTTAAAAAATGTCAGAGCTCACCACAGGACGCAAGTAACCAAAAAGTGTAAGAATGTTCAGGATAACTGTGGATCTTTCTCCTCATGTGAGGTCAAAGAAAATATTCTCTCTTTGGATAGTTTACGACAGAAACTTGATGACTGTAACACAAAGATTTCTGAGCTTATTTGGAAGTCGGATAAGGGTGGTCTTGCTGCTGAACTTAAGAGTTGTGATGAATATGATGAAAAAAATTACTAGTGCCATTTCATTGCTCAAAAGTGCTCCAAATGTATGCGACGGTAATGATGTAAGTAACAAGCTCAAGCTTCCAGAGTTGCCACTTCCAGTGTATAGTCATGCTAGGGGAGAGAGTATTGAGAAGTTCTTTAGAGATTTTGAGGATATAACTGGTAGAGCTAATTTGAACTCCTACACAAAACTTTTGTACCTTCAAAGACAGACTCGGAAGGAACCCCATACACTTATTCAGTCTTTGAGTTCAGGGAGTCGAACATATGAGGATGCCAAAAAACTGCTTATGGAAGCATTTGGGTCTGTAATTGTTCAGAAGTATGATAGTATTAAATTGTTGTCAGAGCTAAGACTTTCTTACCAGGATGACCCATATAAGCTTATTGGAGAGATGAAAATGATCAGAGATACTTTCAATAATCTTTCAGTTTCTGTGGATGACATTCTTCAGTTCTTTTATTGGAGCTCTCTAAATGAAAGCTTTAGGTCACAATTAATTCAGATCACAGGAAACTCTAAACCTTCTTTAAAGGAAATTGATGATCACATATTTGAAGCTACAGAACGGTATGTCGAAGCCCAAGAGAAATTTAAAAGGAAAAGAAAGTCCAATGAATGTGATGCTGCTATTTCTAGTTTTGCAGCAAATGTTAAGCCCTTGGATGAATCTGTTCCCAGTAGATTTCGTGCATGCATTCTTTGTAGTAAGAGCGGGGAGTCTTCAGATCATCCAATATATAAATGCCTAAATTTTGCCTCTCCTAAATTGAAGACAAAGAAGCTTAAAAGTTTGCATGCATGCTGTAAATGTGCAAATTTTCACAGAACCAAAGATTGTAAATTTAGGTTTAATACCAAATGCAAGCATTGTAGTAAATGGCACTTTTCATTTTTGTGCCCAAGTAGAGATTCTCAGCAATCAGATATTTCAACTGATACCCCAAATACAGTGTCGCATAACGGTATTGCATGCGTTGATCTTAATACTTTGCACGTGACTGCTGTATCTAGTTCTATCTTGCTCACATTCAGCTCGCCCCTTCCTGATGGTTCACTGGTAAGATGCTTAAAGGATAGTGGATCGCAGATGACATTTGTTAATAGTGATTTAGCTGATAGGCAGGGGTTTGAGGTGATTAATCCAAATTTTAGTTTAGTTGTGAAAGGGTTTAATGAGTCTAGAACCTTCAATACCAAAATAGTTAAACTTCAGTTGATGTCTGAGCATGAATGTCACATGGTTGAGGCAGTTTGTATTCCTGAAATTAAAACTAGACTCCACCTTCCAGGTCTTGGGAAGATTGTTCATGAGTTTTCTAAAAGGGGCTATTCTCTTGCCGACAAATTTTTGAAAGCTACAGATGATGAAATTGCAAATATTAATTTATTGCTGGGAACTGACTGTGAATATGCAATTCCTGTAAGTACCAAGATTTTTGGTGGCACTGTTCCTTCAGTATATCTTGAAAGTTCATATGGAATTATGCTTTGTGGCCAAGTTGACACAATCTCAGATAATTTGAAGTATTTACCCTGCATAAGGCCTCAGTTTTTATCATGTAATGTTGTAAGTAAGCTTGGAGATTCTGATATTGCCCCAGTGTTGGAAAATTCTGCTAAGAGTCCTATTTCCCTGGACAGTAATCCTGAAATATCAGTTGTGGATGAAAAGGGAAATGTTGATGAGACAGAACTGCAGAAAGCTGTGGATAATATTATTTTCCAAGAAAGGCACAGAATATTAAACTATGATAACAATAATTACAATGATACTTCTATTGAGTCCCATGATAAGCTAATTGATTTTGTATTGGAGTCAACTACCCGGAACGAGGAGGGAAGGTTAGTTATGCCTCTCCTCTGGAACAGTGAAGTGTCACATCTCTTGGGAAATAACCAACGTCTATCCAAATTAATTTTGAATTCTAATTTAAGAAAGTATAGAAATAGACAGCATCTATCTATGATGGATGAAGTCTTCAGGGAACAAGAAAACCTGGGGATAATAAAAAGGGTTGACAACTTACCAGAGTTTCCTAAAGAGAATCCTAACTTCAGTTTCCTACCCCATATGCCTATTTTCAGAATGGATAAGGAATCGACAAAATGCAGAATTGTATATTTGTCAAATCTCTTGGAAAAAGATACTCATAAGCCAATGACTGTGTCTCATAACCAAGCAATGTTGACAGGCCCATGCTTAAATAGGAAGGTCTCGACAGCTGTTCTGCAGCTTAGGTTTGATGAAAAAGTTCTTTGTTTTGATTTGAAGAAGGCTTTCTTACAGATTGAACTGCCAGAGAGTGACCAGGTTAAACTTCTTTTTTATTGGTTTAGGAATGTTGCTAAGCAAGATTTTTCTCTTGTTCCATATAAACATGTTAGATTGCCTTTTGGGTTAAAACCAAGTCCAGCAATGTTACTTCTTGGGCTATACAAAATTTTGATTTTGGATATTACAGATGACGCCCAAGAAATTAGGGATCTCAAGAGATGTATATATGATCTCTGCTACATGGATAATTGTGCCTATACAACAAATAGTACTGATACTTTACATTGGGCATTTAATCATTTAAAGGACATATTTGAGCCATATAACTTTTCATTGCAACAATTTGTCACAAATGAGATTAAACTCCAAAGTATAATTGATGAACATGCCAAAGAATCTACACCTACTAAAGTTAAACTGTTTGGTCTTATTTGGGACAGGACTGAGGATACTCTTGCTACCCAAAGTCTGAATCTAGATAAAATGGCTTGTAGTAAAAGGGAAATCTTGAGGTCCATTGCTTCAAATTATGATATTCTTAATTTCAATATGCCACTCTTGAATAGAGCTAGGCTATTTATGCAGAAACTGCAGTATATGAAGGATTTAGAATGGGACACTAGGTTGCCTGAAGAGGAATTACGGGAATGGAGAAATATTGCTACTCAGGTTAACTCTGCTCCTGAAGTTGCAGTAAAGCGATATGTGGGCAGGAGAGATGGTAGTTACAAACTTGTCGCATTTACTGATAGTTCACGTGTGATATATGCGACAGTTATATACATAGTGAATGAGACTACTAAGGAGCTTAAATTCTTGTTTTCAAAGAATAGATTGATCAATAAGCAACTATCTACAAAATCTATTCCTTGCTTGGAATTTCAAGCCATAGCCTTTGGCACGGAAGTCCTTATTGACACATTCAAAGAACTTGCTGGGCCTATGTGTGTGAAACCCATTAATATTACTGGTTTGGAACTCTACACTGACAGCTTGGTCTGTCTTAATTGGCTGAATTCCCATGTTAATAAGATTGATAAATTGAAGAATCTAAATGCGTTTGTAATAAATAGACTACATAATAGCTGCCAGTTGTGTGAAGTGCATCCCATTGCTTTTAATTTTTGTGGAGGGTCTGTAAACCCAGCTGATAGTGCTAGTCGTCCTACTTCTTACAAAATGCTGATGAAATCTTCATTTCTGACTGGTCCACCACATCTCTGTAAAGATGTGACCGGAGATTGCTTTAAGGTAGTTATCCCAAACCCTTGGATATCAGGGTCTATGATGAACAGGATTGATGATTCTAGGGAACTTTATGTTGCAACTGCAGTGCATGGTAGCGAAAGGGCTGTTCACCTTTTCCCTATGGATCGGTTTTCGGATTTTCATAAACTTGTAGCAGTACAACACATGGTTCTTAAATTTGTCAATAAATGTAAGATTAAATTGAGAGAGAGAGAGAGAGATCCAGCTAAGTATTCACATTTAATCTGTTTTGAGGAGGACGAGCTTTTTGCTAAGGCAAATTCTATCTTGATTTCTCAAGATCAGAGAGTCCATTTCCCAGAAGTCTTTGATTACTTTTCTTCTAAGAATCCTGCTAGTAAAGACATGCCAAATATTGTAGGCCAGCTCAACATATTTCTCGACAAAGATAATGTTCTCAGAGTTAAGAGTAAGTGTTCACGCTGGAAAGATATGAACAAGTATGAATTTGTTCCCATTCTCTTGTCGAAATCAAGTTTGCTTACCAAATGTATCATTCTTGATACACACAGGAAAACTTCCCATGCAGGGTTGTATGCTTTGCTCTCAGAATTAAGGAAACAATTTTATATACCACATTACTTCTCTACAGTAAAGAAAATTCTTAAGCAATGCATAAATTGTAGGAGGTTTAATCTGAAAAACATTAAGTTAAATCAGTCACCATATAGAGATTTCCGGTTAGAACCCCCAAATATTCCATATAGATATAGTTTTATGGATCATTTGGGACCATACTGGATTATTTGGAATGGCAAGAAGGTTAAGGTTTGGTTGCTTTGCATTACGTGCCTTTGGAGCCGTGCAATAAATTTAAAGGTTTGTTTAGATCTTTCAATGCCTACGTTT
>NC_090735.1:100560519-100576070 GCF_036898095.1 Palaemon carinicauda
AAACATCATTCCCTTCGCAATCTCAACATCCAGTATAACTGTGATTTGATGAAGGATGAAAAAAGGACGACAAAAAGGAAAAGAAATATCAAAGAATTTATGGAGGATTTCGTCCTGCTATTCAAGATGGAGCCGCAAAGTGAAGACGTTTATTTCGAACATAACAATGGGTCAAGATATATATTGCTTTGGAAATCCCTTTTCCCCTGCCATAGAGGTACCGGGACTAGAAGTGGGGGAGGGACGGGAAAATCAGCGAGGGAGATCGAAATATCCCTATTTATTGGCGTCATATTCCCGCCCTATGTTGGCGGGGGAATGGGGTTGGGGGTTCCTATGTTGTTGGAATTTTAGGGACGGAATTCCCTGCTAGTCTTATATTGTCAACGGAGCAATAAGAATCTTTAGGTATTTGGCATTGAGCGTTTGTATTTATTTGTTTGTTCAGGTGGTATTGTTGAGAACATAGTCCCCATCCCCTTTCATCAGTAGACTACTCATTTCCGGATATGAATACCCATTGTAGAAGGCAAGTAGGGCACTGCCATTCAGTCCACCAATAATGAAATCTTTTGCAAGTTGTTCAGAGAATTGAAATATTGATCAGGGGGTGTCATCGGCGTTCTTTTCATCGTCTATTCAATCAAACTCCCACTTGATTGATTTGATAATCCACATTGTCAAACAAACGAGACAGACCATGAGCTAAGTATCAAACATTAGATCCCCGCTGTCAGGTGAAATCATAAGCTAGATGCCATGGGCATATATCACTAATGAATTGTTGATAATTAATGGATTACTGTGCTTGAACTATGAAATATATTTCTACATAATTATTTTTCGACCTTCAGCATTATTACACAAGGAGCTCAGTAGTCGTTGCTGTAGAATTTATTTGTGAATATTCTGTTACAGTGGGAAAGAAATAGTGGACCTCAGGAAATCGTCCTTGGAAATAACTTATTATGTTCTGTGTGACCTCAATCAGAAACGTTTTTTACATTGTGAATTTAGAAAATAAGAATCAAATGGAAGCCAATAATATAGGTTGATAGACTAAAAACACCCCATATTTGATTTCCAGCTATTCCATAATGATTAAAAAAAATAAACGCTGGAATCATTATCACTTAAGATTTATTTCACTCATATTTTCAGATAAATCATGAATTATATTTTGGTTGAATTCTTCAAGTAAGCGGTGTAAATTCAATTAAAAACTTTGTAACCTCATGGTAAAGTGTGCAGTCTGAATTTAGCTACTAGAAAACTTATTAAAACAAGTGCATAGTAAATGAAGCCCTCGGCACATTTACGGGATTGGTTACATTATGTGGTAAATACTATTCAGATTAACTTGTCGTTTGTGAAATAACACCTTGGAAAATCTATCGTAACATGTTCATAGTGAAAGGAGTAGAGTAGTTGGTAATTCTAAAGTGACCGCCTCAGATTGATATTGAAGCCCTTTACAAACTTGGCGTACCCAATGCAAAAAAGGAAAAAAAAAAATAAATAAAAAACAGTAGAAAGAGCAATCACAGATATCAGACATCTGCCAATGAATATTATCAACATTCCACTCACGTCTACGGACCAAACTTTCCCCATTTCATATGTTGAACGTGAATGAATTTACTGTGTAATACTAAAAATAACAACCAGAATCGCAATCTTAGTCCGGATTACCTCAATAATATAATGGCTTCTTCCGGAACATAATCCATATCAGTTATCAAAATTTTGGTGAAAATCGGTGAAGAAGTTTTGATGTAATCCAGTTAACAAAAAAACATGAATAAAGAAATAACCGCAGGTAAAAATGTAACCTCTTTGATGGAGGTAATACTGATTATTGTATGAACCAGTGCACTGTAGGTTGAGCAATAAACATCATACACAAACAGACACTGTTGGTTTTTTGTTTGGCATTACAAGACCCACAAGGTGGTTGTTTTTCTTCTACCTTGTTAGCTCTGCGTGCAACCGATATCTCTTGTGGGTTTCATGAAATGCCGTTACGAATATTTATTTATTTTTTTTTTTTTTTTTTTTTTTTTTTTTTTTTTTTTGCTTCGTATATTTATATCCAGACATTGTCCTATAGAGGATTAGTATGGTTTTACATTCCATCTCTTTGGTCGTATTAAAATGAAGCTCAATCGGAATTACTATGAGCAAAACAAATTCAATTCTTCCATTACACAAAATAAGAACATAAACCAGGGGCCATTTCAGAGTACCAGGATTATCTTTAAGTAGAGAGAGAGAGAGAGAGAGAGAGAGAGAGAGAGAGAGAGAGAGAGAGAGAGAGAGAGAGAGAGGGTGAACCTAAAAAGAGAAATAAGAGAAACTAAAAAGGAAAGCCATGTAGCGTGAACACTGTCTTTTACCTCTCTTGAAATAGACGTTTTCATGTGCCTGGGTTGTTACATTATGAGTACAACGTCTTTGTTTCTAGTTGTGGAAGTATTGGTTTTCGAAACCGCAACCATTGAATTTTCTTCTGAAACCTATAGTCACCACACCACCTTTTCCTCTGTTTTATATTTTTCTAGTTTTTCCTATAGCTCCTTTTGTCGAGAACTGTCTGTGTAATGTATTATGTATCAGGAATTTTTGCAGAAGTATTTTGTAATTCCATTCATCTGTTTCTTTCCTTCTTCTTACAACTTTCTTTAGCTTTTCATAATATCATGCAAAGGAATGTTACACAAAATATTCAGCTATAGCAAAGAATGTTAAATAACACACGTAACATTCATACTCTTACATTAGTGAAGCGATGTAATAATAGAAATAGACATATACTGATGTAGTATAAAAATCAAAGTAAGCTATCCAGTGATCAGCAAATTAGAAGTGATTATAAGGATAAAATATAAACTTAAACACTTCTAGTTCTGAGGAGTCGAAGATTGTTGTTGGGGGTAAAGTGGAGGGGGGGGGGGTTGGAGTCTGAAAGGCATATCTCAACAATTTACGTGCTGCCATAAATACCGGACTATACTCAGGCGATAACGCTACATGTTGAGTAAAGTAACACCACCCATCGTTCCCAAACTGCTTGTTAGGTGAATCTTTTGCATAGCCACACACGCCCTGATTTGAAAGTTATGTGCGAGAAGACTTTGGATATTAAGTTCTCTCTTTACCTGCTAACTTGAAGTTTCGCTAATGGATGCGTATAGCATGCACATACATAATCTATTCACCATAGATCAATTTCGTATCTTCATTTCCTAGTCTATTGATTTATTGAAATACTGTGAGCTTTCCATGTGACTGGGTTTTATATATCAGAAATGAAAGATATTTATCTGATAGATACAAATAATAATCTCTGTTAATTATTATTTTTGGGGAGTGGGCGTCATATAACAATGATTAATATATTGTTTTTTTTTTTTCGCAAGTAGTAGAATTCTATACAAGAAGCGATTATACAAAATATATAAGGTTATAAAGGAGAGGTTCAGAGCATCATAACTAAATCAGTAAACCCCTCAATACTTTAATCTGTTTGTAAAACAATTAGAATTGCTGTGAGAATAAACGATAAACTTGAACAGGTGCCAAATGGAGAACTCCGAAATTGTTCCTGAGCAGGTCTCAAGGCTATACCCGCGATATTTACGCTCCACCATAAATTCCAGGTTATTTCCGAGCAATAACGCAGTAACCTAACACTATGCCTTGAAAGTTGAAGCTTTTGCATAGCGATACATTCCTCGATATGAAATTTATGATTTGCAAGGAGACATGGGAGCGTAAATTTCTGTCTTTATCTATTAGCTTTAGGTTTGTGAAGTGGAATTTTGCAGAAGCTGTTGCAGAATTGATTTGACATGGGTAACTGCTTTATCTTTTAATTGAAAATTGTTAGGTACAAATACCCTTTTGACCTTTTAAACAACAATCTGACAATGCGATTGAACTGATATACGTAGCTTTATCTAAAGAAATTTTAATGTTCAAGCTTAGACCAAAGATGTGATAAATTAAAAACCTCCCAAGTTAAAAAAATATACATTGTATGGAAATCCTGATTTATTTGACAATGATAATTTGACATAAAATGAACCTTATGATATTCATTTTGCTCCTAGATAATCTCTCTTTCATTTCTGGGGGGCTTGGGAGGCTTTTAGAGGAAAATGTGTTTTTGCAGTTAGTAAAAGACAATTTTAAATAAGATAATTACATAAGGCAATTTATATAAGGAAGGTTTAAAGCTTTAACATCTATATAGATAAATTCTATTGATTACTGCAACGTAGACCGAGAAAATTGAATTAATTAGATAACAATATAGCAGAAAATAATAATGAATACTGTTCCTAATTAAATAATAGCTATGCATCAACTATGATATCATTATCATCAGTCCTACTATTATAATTATAGAAAGATAATAAACATAAAGACAATGGAAATAATTTCACCAATTATGGATATGAAAATCTTTCCATTGAAGGTTTAAAGGCCCCTCATCAATGGGAGAGGAAAGGGACAGTGGCTTTGCCCGAGTAAGCAGGGCAATGCCCTAGAGACTGACCCTAAATACATAAGACCAGGGAGCGCCAGGCAATGGCTCAGGTAGACCTATAGGGTCACCCAAACCCCATAACCTTAGGTCAAAGGGTGGCGAGGTTGCTACACTACAAAAACCTAACGAGACAGGGACGTTTCCAATAGACCACCAAGCCGTCAAAGAAATTCCCATATCGATAAAAACTAAAGGGAACCTGAAGGAGAGAACAAAGTAACAAATACATCCATTGATCTACGCAGCAAATAAAAGGAATAAACTGAAACAAGCGAAGAAAATCGAGAGTGACCCACCTCTCCTTCAGGCTAGAGCATCATGGCAACCGAGATAAGTGATGTCGAAATCATTAAAGAAATCGAGGAAGAAGGATGGGGCCTCTTCAGTGAGCCGAAATCCCTCGACATTCAAACATCTAAACTTAGGTTAAATACCGCCTCTCAGAGTGTGCACCAACCTGTGACGTTGACTGCACGACATCGGTAATCCGCCTGTTGGCCAAACTTCGGAGGGTTCCAGAGCTTTTGGCTGCTGACATGATCCAAAGTTGATATTACATTATCCCTTTATATGTTGTAAATATCTCTCTTCGAAAGAATCTTCAAATTCATGAATCAGTTTTGCATACACTGACGTTGTCCATTGGTTTATGGTTACAAATCATTTTCTTTTATAACCATCTGACAGAATTATGTATAAACATACATGCCTATGGGTGCATGTGCATGCTCAGAAGAGAATATGTTATTATCATTTTCTAATTTCGATTGTATCTATATATCTGAGACACGAGTATTTACATCTTAGATTTAGAAAAATATTTTATTAAGATACATTCACATACACGAGCAAAAATAGCTACAGATCCTCGTCTGATACATGTCATAATTTGACGCTTACACCAAATCATATGAATATAAATCAAGAGAGAGAGAGAGAGAGAGAGAGAGAGAGAGAGAGAGAGAGAGAGAGAGAGAGAGCTTTGGGAACTCATAAGGCTTAAATTTATCAAGATTATACTGGTGCTCCAATTATTTATGTTTATTTATATTAGTGTAAACTGATAATCATTCTCTCTCTCTCTCTCTCTCTCTCTCTCTCTCTCTCTCTCTCTCTCTCTCTCTCTCTCTCTCTCTCTCTCTCTCTCTCATTATGTTCATCAGAACGAAATTAATTAACATTAATCTTGGAAAAAATTTTGGGACAAGTTGAATGCTGAGTATTAATACGAATGATCCTTAAACACCTCTTGGCAAAACCATAAATTAAGATATAATAGTTCTGAATAGTTTCATACTAGAAATCTCTATTCACCAAGAATGTAATTTACAGCAATGTAGCTTTTTATTCATGGCGAAAATACTGCTGGTATGGCGTAATCTATGTATATTAAATATAGTTTCATTTGAACCTCTTTTGAAAAGAATAATTTCGTCTTAAAACTTCTTTTTGGAGACAGAATATCAAAATACAATTAAGTCACTAATATGAAAAAGGATGTAATGGAATTGGAACCTGGCGTCTGTCTGTTGGTTGCTTGCTCACAAGAGATTGTTTACAGATAATTACTGAGAGGGAAGACTACCACTCAAACTACTCTTAAGAAACTAAATCTTCCAAGCTATTTTATGCTTTGCCGGATCAACAGTTGCAGAGATCATAACCCATTTTGTCCTATCTCTATTCCATTTAACGCTAAAACATAGCAATATTCCCTTTTGTAATATTTTGAACATAAACATATACAAAATTATATTTATGCGGCCACGGAAACATTCATACTTCTTTTGTGTATAGAGAAATGAAAGTGAGTTTCATCATTTGTATACATCGAAGAATAACTAAGGTTCTTAAATCCAAAGAAATGTCTCCGAGGGAAAAGGCCGTGTAAACATATTCTTACTAGCTCCCTTTATATCGAAACTGCTGCCAAGGAGCGATGGGAAACTGAGAAATGGCCTGTTTAAGAATAATGTGGAAGAAGAAGATGAAGAAGTACCCGGAAGGGCTTAGGAAGAGGGAGGGCCTGTGTAGTATGTATGCAGAGAAAAGATAAGTGGCCATGCTACTTTAGTAGACCACGAAAATGGGAGTCCAGAGGAATGGAAATGGCCTCTTTTGAGGAACACGAGGCTTCTCGGTCCTTTAACACGAAGACAACAATGCGAAGTGCGCTCGGAATTCCTTTTGCTAGAGGCAGTGTACGTTTATTGTAACAGTGATCGAAGAATATATAAATATATATACATATATATATATATATATATATATATATATATATATATATATATATATATATATATATATATATACATACATACATATATATATTCTTCGATAACCGTTAAAACAAATGTAGGCAACAGTGCCTGTGGCAAAAGGGATTATGTAATGTTTCGGCTATCTACATACAGGACATTGTGAATAAAGTTAACTACATAAGTATACAATGAATAAAGTCCATAGAGATCTTCAGGCTGTCCGTTAGGCAGATTAGCAATGAAATGTACTTAAAGGTGATTTGATCAACTTTATCAAGATTTGAAGATATGAGGCTTGGGTATATTTTCACATAATGTATGATAGTATTATTTTAATAAAAATCAGGCTGTGAATTTCAGAGAATAGGTAAAAAAGATGGAAAGCTTTTTACAGCTGTCCCCCTTTTCCCTCCTTGATATTCAACATCATTTTGTCCTTTATTTATGTGGTATCAAGTGGAACCTGCCACTTTTAAAACGTTAGGGTCTACATTGTCCCGTAAGGAATAAGATCTAGCAACTGAATTTATGATTCACGTTTACCTACAAATGATATCATAAAACACGATTAGGGCTAAAAATATTGACTTATATACCATGCAACGTATCTAGCTGTAGCTAGATCTTTAGTATGTGACCTCTCTACCACTGGTTAACTCAATTGTTGTTTATGAATGGCAGAGGTATATGACAGTGGCATTGTCCTATCAAGAAGGACAATGTCCTGGAGACTGACCATATATACATATGATCAGCGACCGACCCCCTCTCCACCCGAGCTAGGACCACGGACGGTCAGGCAATACCTGTTGATGACTCGGCAGAGAAACCTATAGGTTCGCCCAAATCCCCTATCCTTATCTCACAAGGATGGTGAGGTTAAAGAGACCAAAGGAACTCACGAGTTTGAGCGGGACTCGAATCCCAGTCTGGAAATCACCAGGCAAGGATGCTACCACCCGGCTACCACTAAACGGAAATTAGTATTTCTTACGTTTGTTTATTAGTATATTTATATATGTATTTATTGAAGTAAGGAGGACTTTTCTCTTAAACTATTAAAATAACTAGTTAAATTACATTTATATGCTTGGTACCATCTAAGTCCTGCTTGCTTACTACGAGCTAAGTAATTAGCTAACAAGCCTGCTAATCACGCCATTTTCTCTTTACTTGGGAGGTTCATGGATATACCCAAGTCAGTCTGGCCTAGCATACCATACCGTCCATATCTTCACTGGCAGTATTTCGGCACGAAGATTTGAGCTGCTAGATTCGTGCTACAAGATTTTTATTATTGAATTTGTGCTGTGCTGCTATTTTACCGTACGATGTTTGGGTTGAACAATTCAAGTGTTTCCGCATTGACGAAGTTATTCAACATGATGTAACTTCCATTAATTTGGACTCTGAGCTTCCTTCGGCATGAAACTTCAAACTTCGAGGGCATTCGACTCGTCTCATAGCTTGCATGGATAAAGGTGAGAACCAAGCATTGTTAGGGGTTTCTAAATGTTTAATGGTAATCCTTATCCGTTGCCTTAAGCCTTCAAAGCACCAATATAAAAATAAATTCCTTCCTCTCTGATAGATATATATATTGTGTACTATTAAACTAATTTTGATACTTGTACAATACTTTCGCTTAGGTATAATTGGTGAAGCTAGGTCGTCCTGGGTTATCATCCTGCGTTCATCTTTCTTATTTATATTATTGGTAAGACTTTATATTAGATTTAATTCGAAGGGTGAATGTTATATTGAATACATTATGCAAAATTATATTGCTTATATTTATAGCTTCAGGACAGTGTTTGATGTCGGAATGTATTTCATTTTCCAGGATATCATTTATCCAAATGTTTAATTGAAGTGGCTTAGTCCGAGGATAAATTCCCTGTTTCTTACATTGGCGAGCACTACCAACATTATCGGTAATGGCTTATTAGGTTTATATAGATCATATATGCAATTTACGATTTATTCATATACTTTGTTCAAATTGAATTTATATAAATTCCTTTCTTTTATTATATTTTGATATATTCCTTTTTGTTGTTTATACAGGTGAGGTTGGAAAAGCTGAAAGTAGTTTGGAAATTACCCCTAGTTATAACCACCTTCAAGCAATCGGAATAGACAATTTATTGCATTTTTACTTCTCTGAAATGTTTATAATAAATTTGGTGAATTGTTTTGAAGAGTTTTCCTAACTACCATTGTAGAATGTTCAAATTTCAGCTTATGGCGCCCAACGTGGGGCTTTGATGGAGACTGCCGAATTTGCCGGAGTAAATTTCTTGTGTTTAAGGGTTGCTCAGAGTCCAATAATTAATTTTCTTTTCTAGCTCGTTATATTTTGTTAAATATGAATAAGTTGCAGATATTTGTAGGTCAGCGGAAGACTATTAGGAAAAAGGTCACTGAATGTTTTAATAATGTTAATAATTATGATTCCTTTAATCCTTCTGAGCTTCCTCCGACATGAAACTTCAAACTTCGAGGGCATTCGACTCGTCTCATAGCTTGCATGGATAAAGGTGAGAACCAAGCATTGTTAGGGGTTTCTAAATGTTTAATGGTAATCATTATCCGTTGCCTTAAGCCTTCAAAGCACCAATATAAAAATAGATTCCTTCCTCTCTGATAGATATATATATTGTGTACTATTAAACTAATTGTGATATTTGTACAATACTTTCGCTTAGGTATAATTGGTGAAGCTAGGTCGTCCTGGGTTATCATCCTGCGTTCATCTTTCTTATTTATATTATTGGTAAGACTTTATATTAGATTTAATTCGAAGGGTGAATGTTATATTGAATACATTATGCAAAATTATATTGCTTATATTTATAGCTTCAGGACAGTGTTTGATGTCGGAATGTATTTCATTTTCCAGGATATCATTTATCCAAATGTTTAATTGAAGTGGCTTAGTCCGAGGATAAATTCCCTGTTTGTTACATTGGCGAGCACTTCCAACATTATCGGTAATGGCTTATTAGGTTTATATAGATCATATATGCAATTTACGATTTATTCATATATACTTTGTTCAAATTGAATTTATATAATTTCCTTTCTTTTATTATATTTTGATATATTCCTTTTTGTTGTTTATACAGGTGAGGTTGGAAAAGCTGAAAGTAGTTTGGAAATTACCCCTAGATATAACCACCTTCAAGCAATCGAAATAGACAATTTATAGCATTTTTATTTTTCTGAAATGTTTATAATAAATTTGGTGAATTGTTTTGAAGAGTTTTCCTAACTACCATTCTAGAAATGTTCAAATTTCAGCTTATGGCGCCCAACGTGGGGCCATAAGCTTACTATCAAGATCAGACAACTTTAATCCTTCTGAGCGTTTGTCTGAGAGAGGTATTCTCTTAAACTATAAGGGAAAGTTGTCTGATCTTGATAGTAAGATTCTAGCTGAGAAATTCTTTAATAGAGAAACTGTTGTCGAGGCTGATTTGGAAACTGAATTAAATTCATGTCAAGATTATTTGGATAAAATTGAAAGGTTATTGCCCTTGCTTGATGTTTCTGCAAATCCTTGTTCTAATGTAACTGATACTGCTAGAAGCTTGCTTAAGCAGCCCACAGCTCCTCTTCCAAAATTTAGTAGTAGAGAAGGGGAAGATTTTTTAAGGTTCATAACCGAGTTTGAAAACACAACCAGTGCATTTAGTTATCCAGATAGGGATTTGTTGCTTTTACTAAAACAGCAAATAGATGGTAGGGCCAAGTATTTGTTGTATAGTTTAGAAGCTGACAAGCAATCTTATAAAGATGCCAAGGAGTTGTTGGTTTCAGCTTTTGCTTCTAAAGAAGCTAGAATAAATTCTACCATCCAGAAGTTGTTGAATCTTAAGCTTGGAGAGAAGGATGATACTTTTATATTTATCTCAAATCTGAGAACTATTTGTGAGGCTGTTAGGACGTTAAAAATTGATGCTAATGAGTTTACAAGGTTTTTTGCTTGGCGTGGTATTAATGATAATTTCAAGAGTCACTTGGTTCAAATCACCACGAAAACCCACCCCTCTTTGGATGATATTCTCGATAATTTTTTTAATGCTAGTGAGAGGTACGAAAGTACTAAAGGTAAAACTCCTCAAGAGATTAAGTTTAGAAATAAGTTCAGAAATACTCCTGTTAAAGACAGTACTGATAGTTTGGCTGTTAAAACTAAAGTAATGGAAAGTAAATTTTCTGTACCAAACTGTCTCCTTTGTAGTAGAAGTGATTGTAAGGAAACTAATCATTATGTTAATAAATGTCAGAAATTCTCTACTCCTGCAGAAAAAGTTCACATAATTGAGTCTTTCGGAGGTTGTGTAAAATGTGGAATGTTAAACCATATGTCTAGCGAGTGTAGGTTTAGGTTTAAAAAGCGTTGCATAAATTGTAATGGTTATCACATGAGTTACCTTTGTGTGTCAGAATCTGCAAGGGATGGATCATCTCAGACTAATAAACTTAATTCTAATGCCAAACAGGAGGCTAGCAGTGGAGTTGCTGTAACACACCAGTACTCGACGAATTCCATATTGCCCACATTTACTTTTTCTCTTGAGGGCAATGATAGTGTCTATAGGGGTTTGAAGGACAGCGGTTCTCAGAGTACATTTGTGTCTGCTAGATTAGCAAATTCACGAAAGTTTAAAATTGTTCACTCAAACATTGAGCTCACGGTCAAGGGTTTTAATGAGAGTAAAAGGTACTGTACTAAAGTTATTAAGATGCCTCTTAGGATTGGAGATTCAGTGGAGCATATTTTGGCAATTGTGGTTCCGGAGATAAGCATTAATTTGGAGTTACCCTTTCTTGGTGAACTTGTTGAAGCTGTGCACAGTAAAGGGTTAGTTCTTGCTGATAAATTGTTGAATAGTAATTTGAGGAAAATTGATAATGTGCATCTTTTGCTGGGCACAGATTCTTTCAGTTGCTTAACGGGAAAAGAGATAGTGATTGGTAATGCGAGTCCCTCTGTGTACATTGAATCTAAGGTAGGAATAATGCTCACTGGTAATATTGAAGCTTTGCTTGCCAATTTCAGAGGTACAGATGGGGGATTGGGAGCTTGTTTATCAGTAAGTAAGGAAGCTAATTGTTCTAATATCCATGTTTATAGCAATTCATTTTTTCTTAGCAATAATGTTGATATTTTGGAAGAGAATTGCCTATCAGGGTTTACTACTAATACATTTTTTTCAGTCCTTAATGATAAGGGTGATATTTTGGAGGGACAATTGCAGCGTGCCACTGATCAAATTCTCGAATCTGAGTGCAAATATTTCTTGAATTATGATCAAACGAATTATTGTGAAACTAATACAGACCTTGACGAAAAGTTAACTGAATTTACTTTAAAACAGATTAGTAGAAGATCTGACGGAAGGATAGAAGTTCCTTTGTCATGGAATACCAAAGTGTCTCATTTACTTTCTAAAAATGAGGTGTTATCTAAGCTCATACTTAAGTCAAACCTTAAGAAGTTCAGGAAGAATGAAGGTCATTTACAATTAGTTGATCAAACTTTTAAAGAGCAGATTAAGTTGGGTATCATTGAGCCAATATATGATTTAGAGGTTTACAAGGCTGAACATCCCTACTTCTCTTTTTTGCCTCATATGCCTATTTTTAAGCTAGACAGAGAGTCGACTAAATGTAGGGTAGTGTTTTTGTCTAATCTCAAGGAATCTTCTAAAAGCACATCTTTATCACATAACCAGTGTATGTTTTCAGGACCTATTTTGAATCAGAAATTGTCATCATCTTTCCTTAATTTACGGTTTGATAATTATTTGTTAGTTTTTGATTTGCAGAAGGCGTTTAATATGCTTGCTTTAAGTGAAGCTGACCAAGCTAGATTACTGTTTTATTGGTACAAGAATGTTAGTAAGGGAGATTTTTCCTTGGTTGCATTTAAGAATGTTAGGCTTCCGTTTGGATTAAGATGCAGCCCATTTTTACTTATGATATCTCTGTATTACATATTAGTTGCACAAGCATCTGACCAGTCAATGTTGTCTGAATTGAAGCATTCAATATATTCACTTATATATATGGATAATGGAGCTGTCACTTTCAATGATTCAGAGAGTTTACATTGGGCTTATAAACAGATTCCATGTATTTTTGAGCCATACAATTTTAAGGTTCAACAGATTGTCACTAATGATAGGGATTTACAGGATGTAATTGATGCAGAGAATAGAGTAGTCACTCCTGAAATAAATAAACTGTTCGGTCTAACATGGGATAGGTACTCTGATGAGATATTTACAAAGCCCATTAATCTAAATGCTGAAGCTAAGACTAAAAGGTCCATATTGCAAACTATTGCTTCCCAGTTCGATATCTTTGGATTTAATATGCCATTATTTAACAGGTGTAGATTATTTATGCATAAATTACAGTGTCGAAAGAAACTTGGATGGGATCAAATACTATCTCAGGAGTTGCAGAAGGAATGGCAAAATATTTCAAAGCAGTGTAACAGAGCAGCACCTTTACGTATTTCTAGATCTGTTGGTCCTCGTAATGGTGAATATAGTATTTTAGTGTTTACAGATGCCAGTCGTGATATATATGGATGTGTCCTTTATTTGCTTCATAATGAGTCTAATAAGCTTAGCTTCGTTCATGCCAAAAATAGGCTAGTTAATAAACAGCTAGATGGCAAGTCGATACCAGCCCTTGAGTTAAATGCAATAAGTTTAGGAGTAGAATGTGCTATGGAAATTTTCAATGACTTATCTGGGTCACATTGCATGAAGCCTCTACAGATTGTGAATATAACTTTATATACAGATTCCATTTGTGCTTTACATTGGCTTAATGCATCTTCATCTAAACTAGATAAAATGAATAAACACACAACATTTGTTCGCAACAGGATTCATAATATTCAGAGAAAGTGTGAAATGTTTCCTGTCACTTTTAAATTTGTTTCTGGTAAGGCAAATCCTGCAGATTTGGTGACAAGATGTGTGTCGTATAATCAGCTCATGAATTCAAATTATTTTTCAGGACCTAGTTTGGATGAAGCCAATATTCCAGAGCTATCAGTCACAATACCAGCATTTGAAATTGGTGAAGAGAGCAATTGTTCCCATGGTCTTTCTGTGCTTTTGTCCAGTGCGGAGCCTCTCATTGATATTAACAGGTTTTCCAGTTTTAGGAGACTAGTGCTAGTATATCGGAGAGTTTTGATGTGTGTCCAGAAATGGAAAGTTAGAGCAGGGTTGAAGTGTGATAATGACGATTTTAGTACTCCCTACTTTGTTCAAGCCCTTAATTTATTGATATCTTTTGAGCAGAAGAAATATTTTTCTGAAGTTTTTGAATATTTCAGTCAAGTTAATGTGCCTTTTAAAGACATTCCTTCTATTGTGACAAAGTTTAACATATTTTTTGATGAGCAAGGTTTGCTTAGAGTAAGAAGTAAATTTAAGAAGTGGTATTTAAACAAAGATAACAAGTTTCCCATTCTACTGCCTAATGATAGTTATCTCACAAGACTTATTATAATGAATGCTCATGATAAATTACTTCATTCTGGTAGTTATGCCGTATTGACCGAATTAAGAAGAAATTATTTCATACCCAAACATTTTTCTACTGTTAAGAAAGCTTTGAAGCAGTGTGTTCATTGCCGTCGGTTCAATAGTCGTAGCATTAAACTTAATCAGAATTCCTATAGAGATTTCCGTTGTAATCCACCTAATGTACCTTTTGCCAATATATTTATAGATTATCTTGGTCCATTTTCAGTTAAAGTTAGTGGTGGGACACATAAAGTATGGTTATTATGTTTGACTTGTACTTGGTCTAGAGCAATTAATATGAAGATAGTTAAAAGTTTAAATGTAAGTGAATTTTTAAGAGCTTTTCAGATGCATTGTTTGGAGTATGGGATCCCTCAGTTGTGCATTAGTGATCAGGGATCGCAGCTTGTAGCCGGAGCTAATATTATTACATCGTTTATCAGGGATCCAGAAACTTTACTTTATTTTGAAGAAAATAATGTTGCCCCTCTTTCCTTTCAACAATATTCCAAAGGTGCTAGTCAGTTGGGATCTATGGTTGAGGTGTGCGTTAAAATGGTAAAAAGGTTAATTTTTGGAGCAATAAAGAATAACATTTTATCCTATTCGGATTTTGAATTTTTAGTATGTAATGTGATCCATCTCGCTAATAGACGTCCCATAGCTTTTAAGGAAGTTGTTAGAAATGATAGCAAAGATTCTCTTCCTGAACCAATCACCCCTGAACATTTGATCAGAGGGTATGAGCTGTCTTCTTTAAATTTGATTCCTGAATTGCAGAGCATTCCACAAGATCCAGATTTTGATTCCAGAGACATAGAGAGGAGTTACCAGGGGTTGTGCAAGGTTAAAGAAAATCTTAATAATATTTATCATAATGAGTTTTTAGGTAATTTATTATATCAAGCTATTGACCGAAAGGACAGGTATCGTCCGGTTAATCACGCATTGATAAAGCCAGGAGATGTAGTTCTTGTGAAGGAGGAACATACTAAAAGGAGTAATTATCCCCTAGGATTAGTTCGCGAAGTTGTAAGTAATGATTTGGGAGAGGTGACACAAGTAACTGTACTGAAAGGGAAAACTAGAAAGATTAGTAAGTTACATGCAAGTCAAATAATTCCTTTCCTTGAGATTAATACTACTGATGATGTAGTTTGTAATACTGATAATAAG
>NC_090735.1:100581570-100606570 GCF_036898095.1 Palaemon carinicauda
TTTTAACTTGTAATGCGAAATAGTGCCGATATTCTTTTAAACATAATCTCAAAACTATTTAGAATAAAGGGTCAATAAATCAAAATTAAAAACAGCTTAATTTAATGTAAAAATCGTTCCACTAATAGTAACAAAGTCGGCAACAGTATCAGTTATCAGCAACAACACAAAAATCATAATATAAACAATAGCAATCATAGATACAAGATAAAAAATTAACAACAGCTGAAATAAAAGCCACTGCTGGTAGGAAAGACCCTCTCCCTTGTAGCGATAAATACCTTTGCCAATGCATTAACGGCGTGAATAATATTTTTTTGGGACGAAATTATAACCAGGGTAGCTATTTCTTACAGGTTAAAAGCTTATAAAAGAGGGAAAACCCCCTTGCGTGAGTGTAATCTTCGATTTTATTAACCATAATCATTTCCTACAAGAGTCAGTCATGATTTTTTTGTTCGTTTTCACATCCTCCCAAAAGACGCAGTCCACGCGAAGCGTAGCAAGAACTGAATGGAACAAAACACAAACAGGTTCAATCTTTGCTTTTGAAAAATCCTTTAGCAGTAGAAACACTTACAGCTCTGGGATACGTGAAAATACTTAAGATGAAATTTTTTATTCTTGCATCAAGAAGCCAGGATGAGCTTGGCCTCATAGAATCAGCCCAGTTCTATGGAATAATTTCGTGATTTCTTATATAGCAACGATGTCTTTAAAAAGTTGTGTATTAAGGATTTAAGGATCCCAAAACAGAGAAGAAATAGAATTATGAGAATAATAGAGAAATCTGAACTGTTCTATTGAAAATAGGATAGTGATATCTTACAATTCTTGAAAATTTGTGGGTTAGAAAATAACCAAAAGACCGAATTATGAAAAATAATACGAGGTATATTATTCTACTTTTCTCGTTAGAATATCATTTTCCTTTCGTTCTTTCCTATTATCTCAGCAAAATGACGTTAATCCATGCACCCGTCGGCTAAAAATAGCAATTTCTTATATGAAAGGAAAAAAAATGACGGACTGGAATTCCAAAGGAAATCGCTGTGTCCAGGATTACAAGGAACTGCTAATTAGCTAAACCTGAAACCATTATTTATGCAGAAATTGTTGATGCTTGTGCCGGAAGGGACCTTTAATACCGAGATTATTTTCTAATTATAAATTCACTAATATCTATTATTGCATCCTCTTCTGTCTTTGTTCTACCCTATCCTACTCTTTATCGATCTATCTATTTATGTATTTATCCTAGATAAAATATATCCATTGACCTTTTCAATATCAAAAGATTTAAATAGATTTTATTTCCATAGGCCTACTGGACCAGTCAAATGACATTTTATCCGACTCAGAATCACCGTGATTTGAGTTATGTCTTGGATATATTAAGGAGAAGAGCTTAAGTTTAAATGAGCTTGGATGCTCATACGAAGCTTTACTCACTATTTTGACAAAACACCCCCTTGGGCTTACCAGAAATAAAGCTTTGTTAGAGGTAAAACTAGGAAAAACATCTCAAGACTCTTTCTTTTCAATTGTTTCCACTTGTTGTTGGCTTGTCTAAAAATATTGATATGTTGGTCGCAGACAACAAAAATCAAATGCACCATCTATCGAGAAAATTTGGAAGAAATTATCTTTTGGGCTTAAGATCCAGAGAGACATGTGTTGTTAAGGATTTTTCTTGTTTTAAAAACGATATAAGTTTTAACCAGCACTCTAAAATCCTCTATCAATCCTTAGATTTGTCAGTTTCATTCGTTTAAGTGGTAAGATTTAGAGTTATGTCAATGGCACTCTACTTAGTTTCCTTAAACTTCCTTTTGTTATGAGGAGGGTCAGTCGGGGCCTACTTCACATTATTCTTTCGAAAATGAAGTTCTCAAGAGGAAATCGGAGATTGAAATCCCTTGGTAATCATAGTGTTTTGTAAAAGCTGCACTACTGATAGAGAGAAGAGAATTAAATTTATGGTTGTAAAATTATTATGGCCTTGCTTTTCTTTCTATGAATGTTCAAGAATTGTGGAATAGTTTTTTTTATCTTAGGAAATATATTTTACCCTCTGCTATTCTGTCAAAAAAATAGTTATAGAAAAAAATAATTGTTATTGGAGTAATTCTCTGACTGTATGTTCGGAAAGGTAGGGAGCTCATTATTTCCCAGTTGTTTATGTTATATATTTTATGAAAAATTTATTAACATTGTTATTTCATTGTAATTATTAGTATCAAATATTTGACGTAATATCAAGGTTAACCAAATTACCTAAATTACTCCTAAGATGATGCACATTTTGTTTTTATAATTCTTATCATTTTTTTGTATACGAGAACAACATTGACTAAATGAAATATCCTTCAACTTCAATTTCCATGAATTTTTTTTTTTTTTTATTATTCATTTTACAAATTAATGTTCCTGAAATATTAAGACATGTGACCATATGTTTCATTAGAGTCACCAACCAATTAGACTATCAGATTCTTATTGATTTATGGTAACTCGTATTTTCCTTTTCACAAATGTGAAATTTTGATTAACAAACACAGCCTATGTTAAAATTACGTATGAGTTCCTTTTATTCATTCAAGATTTCATCTAAAACTATAATTGTAATCTGTATGAAGTAATTTAATATTACCCATGACGTAATTGTTCCCTTCTCCTTTCATATTGCTCTTACTTTATGCCACTGATTTACTTGTTGCAGTTCACTGAACACAGGAAAAAAAAAATATACTTAACATCTATCTAAATACTGTTTCAAATATAAGTGGAGTAATACTAGATTTATATCTTGTCTTTCGTGTAAATGTACCATTCCAAAATTCCGGCCAGTGAATTTTTTTCCATTATTGGTATTTTTTTATTTGTTCTATTTTTATATCTATTTTTTTTTTTAATCTTCCATTTTTTGGAATATTTTTTAATTTATTCCCCCCCCCTTTTTTTTTTTGCTGTCACATTCAGGTACAAATTTGATAATCCATCATACATTATATTCAGTTAGACAGTCATTATGATTCTCTCTATTTGAATTCCTGACTGTCTGCAGCCGTCTCTTAATTTTGGGAAGAGAGCGCACACTCCATCTCCTAATCCATTGTAATTAGAAGTATCAGATTCGTGGGAGAGCGGGGGAGCTAATTTCGAGGGATTTAATCCTATTTGCATATCGCCGGATCTAGATTCAGGTGGCCCCTCTAAATTAGCACGATTAACGAGTCGAATCCTCCAGTGTTTTCAGCAGTCCCACCTGACGAGGACGACGGTGGTAGAGGATAGCAAGGCTTTTGGGTAGCAGCCCGATTATTTTTGACTCCTGCTCAAGAGAAATGCAATCAGCAACTGCTTTTTTTTTTTACCTACTAGGATATTGAATTTTTACAAAGGGTTGTACTATTTTTTCAGTTTAATTCTTTTTTTTTTTTTTTCAGGAATAGGGGAACGTTATCAATTAGATCTAGTGTTGATGGTAAAATCGGTTCTTGCTGGTTTGGAGCATCCTCATCCATGGTTTTTAAATTTCTGGTTTTTTTTTTTTTTTTTTTTTAAATTTTTATTAGTATTAGGAATATTTTTCTCCACTTCAACTACATGTGAAGTCCTTTGAGTGAGAGATCCTATTAGACAATTTATTGTATAGAGTCACAAATGGTCATTGGGTTTTATTAGAATGAAACAACTCCAGAGAAATGAGGCCCACCAAAAAGGAATGGGTAATATGAAAAAAAAAAAAAAAATAAGTAAGGGAAGGAGAATCTGTATAAAAATAAATGCGTGGATAAAATAAAATTTGCAATAGAATGAAAGAATTGATATAAAGTTCTGAAGGTCAAAATCTTAACAAAACCTATAAATGAACTAATATATATTTTGAAATATATTTCTCTAGAAAAAAATATCTATTAGGTCAATGGCAAGAAAATTCGCATAAGAATGATGTAAATCCTCAAAGCAATGATCAGTTCTCGTAGTATCTGTAAACCTCCACGATAGACATAATACAAAGCATATGGTATAGGTTATCACCAATCAACGACATCTGATCCAAATCGGTATCCTGTCGCGAACTAATAGTTTTCAAGAGTCTAATATTAAACAACTATCCTCATAAACGCTATCCTCAAAGTTCCTCTCTCTAAATTGCTCACACATATTACTCCCCAGAAGGTTATGACAGACTGGCATGACTACTTCCAGGCGCTTATTAGGTTTTGATGATCTGAGTTATCGGCAAGAAATAACTGGTAGTCAAGAACGCTGTCCAATATTCGTTCCCTTCGTCTTAGGTCGAGCTTCACTACCATCGAAAGACCTTCTCGCCGAAATTCGCTAAAGAAAGTTTTTCATTTGACAAAAGTTCTTTTTACGTTCGGTTCACTCAGCATTGTTCGGCGAGGTTTTAGTACCATTTCTTCTGGCCCTCACTCGAACTGGCACTCAACTCTTCTCCCTTGTCTTCTTTCACCTATTTAGCTTTTTTTTTTTTTTTTTTTTTTTTTTTTTTGTTTCACTTACTAGGGTTCATTGGTTCAATGTTTGTATTTGTTTTCTTCCACTGTTTTTCTTTCCTTCTGTTTTCTTCTTTCCTGCTGAGTGGAACTGTCTCGGTGGATTTGTTTTCGAGACTTTTATGGTCTCCTCTGTGCTGTTTTAGGAGACCTTCACCCTAATGTATTTTTCTATTCTTCATGTCAGAAAGCTTTTTATTAAATTTAGTTTCAGCGCTTGCTGTGCGTGTTAAAAGCTTTCTCCCTTTCTATCCAAGGCTCTGTGCTCACTATGTTTATACATACGGGGTTTCAGCTCCGTTACCGATAAGATTAACTTGCTAGCAAAAACGTCGTTGAGATGATATATTTATATATATCTATGTTTCTTTTTACATCGGAATTTATTTAATTTAATCATAACAGGGTATAATTCAACAGAGAGAAATAATATTTCAAAAAATATTAATGAAATATCAGAAAATATCGAATTTACTAGATATTTCATTGTCCTTATAAAATTACGACTACAACTTTGTTCCATATTGTGTGGTCATTGATTATCAGTTTTCTAATTCATATAATCATCGTGATATAAGAGTTACAAAGAAAATATATATTATACAATGAAGGTTAAGGTGTAAAAGACATTTTTATCGTGATAGTTTCATCACCATTCGTGACAGTCTTTTGGGAAAAAGAGGATCTTAATCATTTTATCATTACTGTAACCGAGACAGAATAGGGCAAAGTTTTCGGTCTGCCTGGTAGGAATAAATTGCAAGAACGGATGAACAGAATTAGCAATGACTTAATGAAAACATACATTTAATGAGTTTCTTCTCCACCAGATGTGTAGATAGTACTGTAGTTAGTATCTGAGAAGATTTGAAAACGTGGTTCTTTATTTTTTGGAAGACATCTCACCCATTATTCTCAGTTTGCATTGAGGGAAGTGGCTTAGGCTGTTCTTGTCAAACATGTTATTTCATAATAGATTCAACCGTTTTAAAATAGTACTCTTTAAAGAAGAAATAAATCACAATGTGATTCTAAATATACAAATATTTATGAACATGTACATGAATGATTCACGTTGAATATAAGAAAATTTATTAACAAAATGAAGGGGCTAGCGTTTGATCCCAAGTATGAGGTAGAAATTTATTTCTATTTGAACACGATGTTGTGTTGATATTTATCCATATTGACTAATTAGGGGTAATTTGAATGAATTACTAACAATTGTGTCACGTGGTGGGCCGGGACATCGGGTAAAACTCGCTGGTAAGAGACTGATGTCTCGTCAGGTAAATCCTCGGACAGCTGGGTAGCGTCAGGTTCCAATTTCTTTTATGGCCTCTCGTGGCATGGTTGGTTTCGACCTGGCCTTTCATTAGAAGGGGCTAGCGTTCGATCCCAAGTATGAGCTAGAAATTTATTTCTATTTGAACATGATGTTGTGTTGATATTTATCCATATTGACTAATTAGAGGTAATTTGAATGAATTACTACCAATTGTGTCACGTGGTGGGCCGGGACATCGGGTAAAACAAGCAAGTAAGAGACTGATGTCTCGCCAAGTAAATCCTCGGAGAGCTGGGGAGCGTCAGGTTCCGATTTCTTTTATGGCCTCTCGTGGCATGGTTGGTTTCGACCTGGTCTTTCATTAGAAAGGGCTAGCGTTCGATCCCAAGTATGAGGTAGAAATTTGTTTCTATTTGAACACGATGTTGTGTTGATATTTATCCATATTGACTCATTAGGGGTAAATTGAATGAATTACTACCAATTGTGTCACGTGGTGGGACGGGAAATCGGGTAAAACTCGCTGGGTAGCGTCAGGTTCCGATTTCTTTTATGGCCTCTCGTGGCATGGTTGGTTTCGACCTGGCCTTTCATTAGAAGGGGCTAGCATTCAATCCCAAGTAAGATGTAGAAATTTATTTATATATATATATATATATATACACACACACATATATATATATATATATATATAGATATATATATATATATGTATATATACATATATATATATATATATATACATGTATATATATATATATATATACATGTATACATATATATATATACATATATATATACATATACATGTATATATATGTATATATATAATATATATATATATATATATATACATATATATAAATATATATATATATATATATACACACACACATACATATATATATATATATACATATTTATATATATACACATATATATATATATATACCTATATGCATATATTTACAAATACAAAGCATGACACATGAACACACGTATATATATATATATATATACATATTCATATATGTACATATATATATATATATATATATACATATTCATATATGTACAAATATATATATATATATATATATATATAAATATATATATATAGCATAATCAAGTTTTTGCCATAATTTATTTGAGGACTCTCCCCAAGTTTAACATGGCATTATCTGAAACAATAAATTCACATATTCTATCATATCATGATAGAAATAAAATTGCCATAAAAAAAGAAAATAAAAGAAATTAATTGGTATCAACGTGTATAACTTGAGAAATCTCTTTGGGAAACCCCCCCCCCCCACCCCCGTGCGTCGCTATGAGTATGATGGCCTCCTCAGCTTTAGTAGTCGACGACGCCCTTGAGATCTAGCGTCCTGTCGAGGGACCTTAAGAGGAGATAGCAGAGGAGAAGAAGAGGCTTGGGGGAATGATTTGTGCATAAGAAGAGAATCTCAGGCCTCATTGCAAAATAGCAATTATTCAATATCTATTATTTTTTTCTTTAATTTCGACTCTTTAGAGTGCCTTTCTTCTAGCTCATTAACTTTTTTGTATATGTATAATAAAAGTGGTTTTAGATAGAAAAGAAATACCGAATTCATTTTTTGAAATTTCTTTAATAGTACGCAGGTGTGGAGGAAATCTGTATAGTTAATGATACTGTTATTGCAAAAAAATGATTAATCAATGAAATTCATTTAAGGTTAAAAAAAGAAGAGAATATTAGGCCAATTCAAAACAAGAAAAAGTATGTTCTTTATGATAATTATCTACGCAACAATCAAATAACACTGTTTTTTTTTCTCTTTTTTTTTTGGGGGGGGGGGTGATACAGCACTTGTTAGAAATCCAAAGATTTAGGAAATTTATTCAGACATTTACACAGGGGAAAGAATTTAATTTTTTTTTCTTTGTAGTAGAGACAGAATCTTTCCAGTTATCTCACAGAAGCGGATCGACTTCTGAAGCAAACTTTGAGAATCGAAGAAAGTTAAAAACAACGTCTCCGTACTCGGAAAACTTTTGCCGTCTGGCGATTTCCATAAATCAATGAGAATTATTTCGAGATTTCATCTTTGTAAGAATGTCTGTATACGGCTAGACTAAAATTAAGATTTACGTAGAAAGATAAAAAAAAAAAATATCTTTTCATCCTTTTTTTTGCATTTGAACACAAAAATAGAGATATAAAATGTTACTCGAAAACTTTCTATTATTGGGAAAGGTTTCACATTTTCATGAGAAAAATATTTCCAATAGAAAAATATAGTTGTGTGTGGTGTGTGTGTGTGTGTGTGTGTGTTTGTGTATTACAGATAAAAGTCGGACTGATAAGATTATGGCAAACGCTTCCTGATCTCTAGGGAAACAAAAGAAAGAAAAAAAAAATGGTGACTAAAATTGCAACATAATTTAATTGATGTTGAAAAATACCTTTACGAATTCTTAAAGTAATATGCTTCTAGTTTACAATTACCTACTAAATCAATGATCATCTCCATGCGAAAAAAAAAAAAACCTATTTTTTATGTGCTTCAGAGTGTTTGAGATATTTCTTAAGTATCCCACTACCGAGGAGACGACATCTCTTTACATGTTTCAGCTTTATCACATGATGAACATTAATGTGAGCTTACTTTCAGTATTCCTAAAGCTTTTTACATTCTTGTTTGCCATTCCTTGTCCATTTGCACACCTTTTATACTCTTTGTTAAGGGTTATGGGTTTGAGCCCTGACCGTGATTTGCATCCAAACGGATACCGGAAGGTACGTGCGCACCCCCTTCACCCCACCCTACAAAAAATAAAATCGTCGTGCGACGCTTTAGACATACCAGCATGCCCGGTTTTACTTCAAAAGCTTCAAAGTTTGACGTGTTTGGTTACCAACTACCATTAAATCCTCTTATGGGAGAAAACGGGAGCAAGATACGGGAAAGTGTGACCCCAACATTAGGCCTTACACGACATAACTCTTCTGAGAGTTAGGCTCTGACACCACTCATCCTCTTCTTTTTTATTCTGACATGTTATGGCCTCCAATTGATTTATTCCATGTTCTCTGTAGCATAAGCCCGCCTCCAGCAAAACCCATCCAATTAGCTCATACCTCCGAATTATCAAGTTGTCTTCGCACGTGACTTAAACATAGAGAATTTCTAAATAATCACACATGCCTGTATTAAGAACCCTCACATTATTATTTTCTCTCTTTACATCTAAATTTTTGCAGATGACATTGTCAAACACTTTATTACGTTTTATCCCTTATTCTTGTGGTCATGCAGCAACTCCCTGAATTTTTTTTTTTTTTTTTTTTTTTTTAAGTGTTTGGTAACCCCCATGAATTTATTTGATTACCATTTCTATAAAATTCAACGTATCTAACCGCTGGAAAAATATTAAAGTTTATCTATGAAATAATATAAATGGTTTAACAAGCTTCTACAGAGACTCATATGAAAAGTAATAATTCTATAAATTGAGGCTTCAATAATTGTGAAAAAGTATCTAATGAGTGTGAACATAGTAGTTTTGATTCTTTTGTTATTTTGGTCCTTGAAAAAATAGATTTTATGATTGTGATGCTGTCAAAGGAAATAAAGATGAATTCTGCCAAAAACTTGCATTGTCTGAATACGGGGCCAGGAGTTTCAAAAAATTTTCCTCTTTCTAAGTTTCTCTTTCATTTTCTTTACCCTCTTCATTCTTCAATGAAATCTCTCTCTCTCTCTCTCTCTCTCTCTCTCTCTCTCTCTCTCTCTCCATTGTTTTCCTACATTAGCCACAAGTTGTAATAGAACATCTACATCTATTAAGGTTAATACTACTTCCAACTGTTAGTCATTTAATATTTTTGTTCGTATTTTCAATGCGTTTTAACAGGGTTTGAAATATCTCTCTGTTTGTTTGTAGGGCTTTATCTCCCTGTCTGTCTGTCTGTATGCCTGTCTTGGAACTATATCTAGATGTTCTGTGAAAAATAGGGAAGATTTTATTTGTAGGCTAAGGAGCTTTGATTTTAATTACAATATTAAGTTGATAAGCTTTGATGTTAAATCATTATTTACCAAAGTACCATTGAATGACTTACAGGAATTTCTTAAAGACGAACTAGTTAAACATATTTCCATAGCCGTCCTTTTACTTTTAATGGTGAATGCTTTGGAAAAAAAAATATGGTATGGCAATGGGCAATCCTTCATTTCCAGTGCTAAGTAATATTTACATGGAATATTTTTAGACAAAGTACCTAACCAGAAATCTCCCCTCAGTTATTTCTTTGGTCAGGTATATTGATGATATATTTTGTGCTTGGCCCATTGATAAAAATGAAAAATCTTTTTCAACAGTCTTAAATACTCTGGTACTATCAATTAAGTTTTCATTAGAAGAAAAAATCGACAATAAGCTGCTCTTTTACGATGAAATGGTGCTCAGGCAAGAAAGGTATTTCAAATTTTTACTGTATAGAAAACTTGCGAATGTTAATTCGTAAATACATTTCTATTCTAATCTTCATACGTCAACCAAAGTGAGGGTTTTCTCATACATGTTTACGGGAACTGCGGGCAAGTTGCTTTGATTTCGTTGAAGCTGAGCTCCAGAAAATTTATAAAGTATCATCACTTTCAAAGTTTCCATCCCATATTATAGACAAAGATTGTCAAAGAGCAAAGAATACTTTTTATGGATTTGTTTCCAACAATAATACTATGGATAACCTTCTCTGTGTATTTTCTTTTTCGAACAGTTTGCACCTTTTCCGTGAATATTGAAATTATTTGAAAATAATGTTACTTTTATAAATAATAGACTGAAGAACATATTCATAAAAATTCCCGAAAGCAGATAAACTTTGGTATTTACGAAATTCCTTGCAATCAATATGGCAAAATATATATGGGAGAAAGTGAAAATATACTATAAGAACGTGTAATATTGCCAACAGCCGCTTCCAGCATATGAATGATAACAATCATATTATTAATTGAAAATCTCCCAAGAAACTTATATTTTCCAAAGATATTGTTAAGAGAAATATAATTGAAACTTGCTTGATATTTTCGTATTTTTTCCTAGATCTCATCTTCAACATATTGCACACCTACTGATGTACTCGCCAGTGTCATATCCAGAGAATAAGTGGTATGAAATTCCTCATAAATTTCCTCCTTATATCACAAGGTGACTTAAGCATCATCATCACTATGCCTAAGTCATTATTTTGATTTAGGCAATGAGAAAAATGTTTTCTTAAGTCAAACAATCAGCATTCAAGAAGCTTGTTATATCGTATCACTTTGATAAATACTTTGTTCTATTGAATGTTTTAAAATTTTCCATAATTAATGAGCTGTGTGCTGCTGTTGTAAACGAGAGACATGATTCATGGGTCGAGGCTAAATTGAGTGTAGTGACCTCAGATTTGTGTATTTATTACTTCTACCATGGTAGAACATATCAGCAAAGTATTATAAAAAAAAATAGTTAAAGGGTGAGTGGCATGAAAGGAAAACTGGTGAAGTTGTTCTAGCTGCTGAGATTGGATCTCCATGCCAATCTACATTTGTCTGAACGCCAAAACCCATGACTCAATCAACAACTGAAGAACAACGAAGGCCCATACAAAAATTTTGGACACTGAACGTTTAAGCCTAGATTTCAAGGAAAGGCTTAGAAAAGAGGTAAAAATCACAAGGATCAAGGAGGCATTCATTTTATGCTTACAATCTAAAACTTCCTGATGTACCACCCTATCAAGTTTACAATCTAGTCCTTACTTCAGCTTTTGGTGTCTCTGCAAGAACAATCATATCATGGCTAAAGGATCAGAGTATAAATGGACAGTATACACGTCAATTGACAGCTCATCAGGAACCAGTACATCAGTCCAATGTGGTCCCAAAGGTAGAAAAAGAGCTAAAGTGCATGATTTTGGTAATTAATTTCCCACAAACTGGTTAAATTCATTGCCCACGGCAGACTAACATTATTACATGAACACACCAACACAGACAGAGAAAAATTCCTTGTATCCCAGGACCACTATTGCAAGCCTTCATCGGGAATAGAAAATGGATGTTGAAAAAAAGTAGTAAGAGCTCTTGGAGTCACCTACTGTACTTCAGTAATGAATTTCATGAGTAAAAGTTTTCTGTCTTCATTCACAGAAACGATCATTGACTTGTGATGCATATTAATCATTCAAATATGGCAACATTACTTAGGGTGAGTGAGAAAAAAAAAAAAAAACATCAAGCTCAAGGAAGAAGCTAGGAAGGGGAAAGAGCAAGGAAAGGAATTTGCTAGTGCTAGTAAGCCTTTTTGGACTATGGATATGTAGGCTGTTCTCATGTGCCCGAGGCCATGACAAGTAGGTAATATGAACTATAAAACAAAGCTACAGGCATATAGTTTTCCGCTATATATAATCTTGATTCCAATATTGGTTACTTCTACCTCTGGGATGAGACAGAGGATGACTTGAGAAACTAAGTTTTTGCATATCTGTAGTGCCATCATTTCGAAAAGATAATTTCCGAGAACATAAATTTGCAAGAACTCGTGATTTGGAGTGAGGGATGCTACTACCAGAACAAAAGCATAACAATTGCCAATGCATATTCTGTTCTAGCCAGAAAATATGGTATCAAGATAATTCATAAGTACCTCATTGCTGATCACAAACATATGGAATGTGACTCCATGCATATTGCCATTGAACGTGAGATGTTGATGAGGTCTTCACCGTGTGTGATTATACAGTACTCATCCAGTATGCTAAGATCTAATCATCACCATACATTGTCAAACAAATGAAAAACTAAAACTTCATGGTGATAGACAATACATATTTCACGAACATCAAACCAGGGAAAAAGAAAGGAGACCAAGTGGTTCATGATCTGCATGGGCTGATGTACCAAAACAATAGAGGAGTAACGTACACATTATCATTTAACATTCACTTAACCTTGGAGGACTTGCCAGCTCTAGTTCAAGACATCAAAATCAAGTCTCCCTATTAAGATGAGGTATTAAAATGATTTCCAGTACATGAAAGTAATATTGCTAGCTAACTGCTATAACTTTTGTGATTTCTTGCCTCATGTGCATTGAAATATCAGAAACCTTCTGCAAACAATCAATATTAACATTAACCTTTAGAAATTTTGAAGGCTCATCAACAATATCTCGTTTTTATTCACATTCTTTCTCATATAGGAAGATTTGTGAGGAAATTCTCAGGGGCTTCCTGGATTTTAAGGATTAAGTTACAATAGGAATTTACTGTATTTTCAAAATCTATATATGTTTGCTCTAGAGATAATCAGTTTCAGTTTTGCATGAAATATGAATATAGTTTTCAGAAAGTTCATGTATTTCATAATTCACTGTGTTATTGTCAGCTTTATGATTATGCCTAAGTAATAGGAAATAACATATGTTATTACCTAAGTCAGTTTACCGTACTTTATTTACATAAAGAACATTTTCAACATGAATACATGATACGTGTGTTTTTATCCTTTTGTTAAGAATCTGTGAAATGAAGCTTGAGACAAGGATTTAAGAAAGTAAGAATATAAGAAGGTTTTTCTTGATTTCCCATCAAGAGAAGGACTTAAGCAGTTAGTTTATGAGGCTGACGCAACTAGATGAAATAGTGGTGAATAAAATTTATAAACAGTTAGCTTTTAAGTTGTTTGTTTATTTCTGTTCTGCTTGTACGTCATCAGAGAGCTTTCTTTGTACTCTAAATCTCTCTTTAAATGAAATGACCTTTAGGAGGTGTGGTCAACACGGAAGGGCTAGGTGGTCAAACCTTCGTTTTCTTTTGTACCACACGTGTATCACGCACATCGTACTGTAATGGTATTTTTGTTTTTTTGTATATTGTCGTTATCGCTCTCCCTTCGCACTGATAACTTGTTAATGCCTGTATTTGCATGTTTCATTACTTTCTAGTTTTTATGCCATTCTTGACTGGAACAGGTTGTATATATACTGTACTGATGCTTCGTCCAAATAAAGTTAGTTACATTCACTCCACTTATCAGTTAATATTTGACGGGTACCTCCGCACATTGGTGACCACTGAAGTGTCCAGCTCCCTCCCACTTTGCCCCAAACTGTTCGAGTTTTATCATTTGGTGATGCCGTCCTCAGACTCTGACTCTAATATCGATGCCTCGCCCCTGTAACTATCATTCTTCAACAGTGGAGAAGAGTTCACTTGGTTCCAGCATGCAGAATTCCATTTTTGCATCAAGTGCATGATTCAATCATGTACCAAAGCAGATTATGTTCTTGTGGTGGTCTCCAAGGACACTTTCCCGGAAATCTCTGATGGCTGAGAGAGCAAGGGGACACACAAATGACATACAACTCCCTCAAATCATACCTCCTGGAGCAGTACTCACCATCGCCTGCCAAGTGCAGAGCAAAAACTTTTTCTGCTCTCTCAACAACCATTGGGAACCAAAGGGCTTTGCAACCTGGTGCTAACGGCTCTCCTCGTGAAGTGAATTTACTGCAGGCCCTTTGGGTACAGCGACTACCTGAACCTGTACGCTCTGCCATCCCCAATGTTGATATCTTTCTCATGAAAGACCTGATGTTCTAAGTTAACGCCCTTATGGACAGCCACTTCTCTACCTTCAAGTCCTCCATCAATGCCTCTCCTCCTGATGAAGTAGACAGCTATTCAACATCAACTGCAACTGACAGGAGTGAGGTAGGACACAGACGCCCACGCCTGATGTCCTGGAGCGGTGACTAAACCAACCACCAGTCACCAACTTCTAACGCCCCAACTAACAACTTTTACAGCTGCTTACAGATGTCCATCAGCTGCAGTTATGCTACTACTACTCCAAATTCCGGGCTGCTGCGAGAAAGGTGTGAATGGTTATCAGTGGCCAAAAAACATGTAAGTAGGCCATCTCTTGTGGCAGTAGCCTTCTCTATCATTGACCTTTTCATTTTACTTGAATCTGGTATGGGCATACGTTTTTAGTAGACACAGGGGCTGGTAGTTACCGACGGATCTATGATACCCACCCATGGTTATGAAACCTCATTATCGTTTAGAAGCGATAAATATATTTTGAAGCTTCTTATTGCTGATGTCACATTGCCAATCCTCGGTGCAGATTTGTTCTCACACTTCCACCTCCTGGTCGATGTAGCTCACCGATGGTTTGTACTCCTTAACGCCCTTCTGACCTCACTCTACACATCAGAGCACACACTTCGTCATCTCCTAACATCATATCCTGAAGTTTTCTGTCCATAATTTCCTCAAACAACCACGGCTCCCACAAAACACGGTATTTATCACCTTATCTAGATGATAGTATTCCCAGTGTTCACCAGATTCAGACATCTGGCACTGAATCGTTTGGCGGAGACTAAACAAACGTTCGCAAAATGGTAGGAGTGGGACTCATATATATATATATATATATTATATATATATGTATACATATATATATATATATATATATGTATACACACACACACACACACATATATATATATATATATGTATACACACACACACACACATATATATATATATATATATGTATATATAAATATATATATATATATATATATAAATATATATATATATATATATATATATATACATATGCATATATATATATATATATATATGTGTATATATATATGTACATATATATAATTTTACGGATTTAGCCTATACAGGTTTTTCATATAAATTCATATAAGCCAAATATGCCTCTTAATATCGGCATTTCTCTACCTCGGGATCAGAGACCCAGGGGTAATCAACTTTATGATAATAGCTTCAGGTCGGCCAGGAATTGAGCCCGAGCCCAAGAAACTGAAGTTCTATTGACCTAGCTACAAAGAGATAGAATGTCACTGGAACTCAGTTTTTATGACCCGGGTTCGATTCCTTGGCCGACCAGATGCTATGAGCCTAAAGTTGATTCCCCCTTGAGTCTCTGATACAGGAATAGACAGAATTCGGATATTAAGAGGCATGTATATATATATATATATATATATATAGACACACACACACATATATATGTATATATATATATATATATATGCGCGTGTATGTGCGTCCGTGTATTCATACATATATTGTCAATGATTATCTCACCATGATCTTATAGTTAATTTAGAAAACTGCAATGTAAATAAGAGATTTGTTCTTAAAACTTCGCTAGCGTTGCTCTTAAATATTCCGTTTACTCTTCAGGTTTTATTTATGATCAAAAGGCGATAATTGTCTGTAGGAAGCTTTATTAACCCTTCCTCTCGTTATGCATTTTGTACCTATTTGTTTATATTGACAATAAGTACTACGTATACTACTACTACTAATACTACTAATACTACTGCTACTACTAATATTACGAAGATGGTGATGTTAATATTTGTAAAGCCTATCAGGCAAAGCAGAAAATAATACCAGACAACAACTTCAAAAATGGATAGAAACCTTACGCATTATTATTGATAATCATCATTAATAATGTTATAATTGTTCCTCTTTTGTGTTATGTTACTAATGAAGTTCCAGTAATATTTCTACATCCAACTGCAAAAGAAAATCTTATCGTTCACAGCCTATTCATCTCAAGTTGATAAAACCCTATTTTGGATCCAAATTGACTCACTGAAAATGGAAGTGAATTTGAGAGGTTATATCATCGGGTTCACGTGATGAAAGTGGACCAAAGACCAACTGAGGTGAATGTGCTTCCGACCATAAAATCACACACGTTAGTTCCAGGCTTTACAGTCATCCCCCCTAACCAGCATTCCCAATGCACCCGTTACTACCCCAATACCCCCAATCACACGACTAAGTGGAACAAATAAAAGAGATTAAATCAGGCGGTCCAAGATATTTGTGTCTCGTAAAGTTTCCATTCCAGGAAACTGGAATTAAGAACGTGCAAATTAACGATTCCAGATTTCCATTTATGAGCCCATCCCAAACACCATCATCTGCACGCAAGAACTCGTGAACGCTGCTGCTGATCGTCACATTAATATCGATTATCACTTGGAAAGCCCGTTCCAGTCAGGTTGTGGAATGACGAGTACACACTTTCAATCAATTACGCCTCTCCTCCTGTTAGATGATCATAGATTCAATAAACTTTGATTTTTCAAAAACCCAATTGCGATATACTTAAGGAAATATTTACAAGGCCATAAAGGTGTTCTCAATTTATACTATAACCTGACGCCTTTCTGCATTTTTTTAATGTTGACATGCCACATGGTATGATACATGCAGATAGGATGAATGTTGGCAAAAAGATATATATATATATATATATATAAATATATACATTTATATATATATATATATATGTATATATATATTCATTATATATATATATATATATATACATGTATCTATACACACACACACACATACACACACACACACACACACACTATATATATATATATATGTGTGTGTGTGTGTATATATATATATATATATATTCATATATATGTGTGTGGATATATATATATATATATATACATATATATATTCATATATATGTGTGTGGATATATATATATATATATATATGTGTGTGTGTGTGTGTGTGTATAGATACATGTGTGTATATATATATATATATATGTGTGTGTGTGTGTATATAGATACATGTGTATATATATATATATATATGTAAATATGATATATATATATATATATATATGTGTGAGTGTGTGTGTGTGTGTATTATCTCTCTCTCTCTCTCTCTCTCTCTCTCTCTATATATATATATATGTATAAATATATATATATATATATATATGTGTGTATATATATAAACATATATATGTATATATATATATATATATATAGATAGATAGATAGATATATATACATATATATATATATATATATATAATTATTATGAATAATGTGCTTTTTATGAGTAATACGCAGCATCCTATTTCCAATCAATACTTTTGGACACCATTTTTAAGAATTATGTTGACGAAAATGCTGAAAATATCCGCGTTGCCATACGAAAACATAAATAAAGGCTTAAAAATAAGATCCTATACATGTATGAAGAAATTGCAGGCAAGAGCAAAAATAGCCTTTGCTTTCATACACACTTTGATGTTGGATATTTCTTTTTTTTTAGCATCCCGAATCCTTCCGTAATAGGAAGATTTTATATCATGTTTAGTAAACAGGGTATTTTTCAAAAATTTCGTAAACTCAGGTTTCTTTCAAGTTTTTCACAGGACGGATTTTCTCACAAATAGGGAATGCTTTTCAAACTTCCTGAAAAGGAAAGAATATATCTGGGTCTATCTATCTATTTATGTATTTATCTCTTCTCTCTTAACTGACTATCAGGGATTTAGATAATTAGAAAATGGTGATCGAAGATTATACATCACAAAACATTGTTTTCTGAAAGAAGAAAGGAAGTATATCTATGATATTAGATTGAATTATACTAATAATATCAAGCAGAAGTTTGTTTAGGTAAATCAGCAAAGTAAAACTAGTACAGTATATGTCTGAATTGTTGCATTATTTGGTTTCACCGGAGTATAATAATGCAAAATGGACTTTCTATCATTGCTTTACCAAAAGAAAAAAGTTTGTAAAATATTTTGGTCCAACTTATACATAAATGACCACCAGCTAAGAAGAATTACTATCCAGGAATGTTTTCAAAATTAATACTTATAACTTTTAATATTACTAACCCTGAAAAAATATATTTCAAGATCTATTTTATGCACGCTGTCATTTCATCGATTTGGTAGTAACTGGATGAAATGCCTCTTTAGGCGCAGAAAGAAATGTAGGATAATTCATCATGAAAAGAAAATGTGCTATAATAGCAATGTACAGTATATATAGAAGATGGTATTAGTCCATTGCAACAATCGTGTTATATTTATATACATTCAGGTACTCAAATATCTTGGAAAAAGATTTTCATAAGCTTTTAAAAAGCACACACAAAAAAAGAGATCAAAGCTGTTTTATTTTCTGAAATTATCATATTCGCCTTTTCTGTTTGCCTGTCTTATGGTTATTTATATGTTCTGTATCTAGTATTCAAACCATTCTTTATTAATTTGGATTCTCTTGGAATTCATTTTTTTTTTCCAGCCAGAAATGCAAGAATTAGTTTAATTGTCGGTCTGATGATATCAGAAATTTATCAATTTGTGATGCCTCTAATATAAAAATTGTGAAAACTATAGTTTGTAACAAGTTAAGAAAGGTGAAAGGCTTCCTGCATTTAGCCCTTATTCTTTTCAGCTTAACCCTGATATCATGATTTTGATGAAGGAAAATGTCTGGGCAAAGCTATGATAAGAGCTTCATATTATGATTTCTGAACAAAGTAAATAGGAAAACTTGAATATGAAAGATGCTTGGTTTTAGAATTAGTGCCCATTTTACTATAGTTAAAAAGAGGTAGACTTATCAAGGATGAAATTTATTCAGTGGCCTTGAAAATCTATCTTTCTGAGTACACAGGTAGAAAGAATTCTTTTGACATCAAGGTGCTTCTCTGGTCTTCAATTCAAATTCAGAAATTATTCATTATCTTGAAGGAATTTAAGATTCACACAATTTTGGGATTATTTTACCTATTTGAGGATGATACTGTAAGTAAAATTTTTCAAAATTCCAAATCCCCAAGCAGCGTGAGAAACCTAAATACAGGATTACTTAGTATATACTTTGAAATATATTGTAATAAACTTTACGCCAGCAAAAGTACAGTGTAGTTTGATATTAAAAAAAGAAATTTTTTTTGGAATATCTGAACCTGTAAATTTGGTAATGGTTTTAGCTCGTCATATATAACGGTTAGAATGTTTTAAAATGATTAATAATGATAACAAAAATAGCATTATTAGCTAGTGAGGCACTCAGTAGAGCACATACCTCGCCCGCGGCAGCTTATTTTTCGACCCTTTACTTGACCTTCACCTTTGACCTTAACATGTATTATTTGGCGTGAATTTTTATACACTTAAATATGAACCAAGTTTGAAGTGTCTGTGATAACAATGTTCAAACTTATGGGTGATTACGTGAATTGAAATTTTTCTTGACCATGACCTTGACCTTTACCTTCCAAAATTTAACCATTTCCAGCTTCTTTCATAAACTTTTATCCCTGCAAGTTTCATTACTATGTGATTAAAATTGTGGCCACGAAGCTGTTCATAAACAAACACACACACGCAAACAAACTAACACACAAATAAGAAGTAAAATATAACCTTCTAATTTTGTTGGCGGAAATAATAATAATAATAATAATAATAATAATAATAATAATAATAACCCATTTTCATGTAGATTACTTTACATAAATACTCCTCAGGCAAGAATCTGAGGATTACAAGCCTCCTGCTAACCTCACCACCGGACTAATGATTTATGAAGGGGAAATGACGGAAAGATCATGAGAACGAGTTCCCCTCCTCAAGGATGGGATTGAAAGCCATTCAGAACATCTGGCAACAGATCACTGAGATTAATAGTTTATCGTGTAATTTCGTGGTTCATATCGTATTCTTGGCAAACTAGAAAATTCACACAATCAGGATAATGGTATACAAATTTTCTGTAGTAAGCGTCACGGTTGAAGGCAATCAATATTGACAAAATAGTAAACATGTTGAAAATAACAGTGTACAGTATGCTGTAAAGTGAGCGAACCATACAAAATTTGGAAGTCATTCACGCCGCCCCGCATACAAAAAGGAGCAAATTTAATAACATTTGCGAGTGATATTCTAATTTACCTCGAGGGTATGTTAGAAACAGTAGATCATAGAATGATACTGATAAGCTCGCGAATTGCTTTTTCTTAGATTACTAGATTTCAATTTGTTGACAAAAAGTTACTATTGAACTGTCGTCAAAGAAAATTATGAAACATTCAGAAAAAATTGAAAAGTACACAGGAGGGGACGAGCAAATCGAAGACAGGTTTGGCATTAAGAAAAGATTGCCAATGGAAGAAATATTGATACCGAAAAAGAATGGATTAAACAAAGGTGATAATTGAAAACAAAGTTTATCAATTTTGAAATGAAGATAAACACAAAATAGCAAGCTTTGTACATCAGATTAATGTTAGTGTCGTCGTACTTAGAGAGAGAGAGAGAGAGGAGAGAGAGAGAGAGAGAGAGAGACTCATGCAGATAGTTTTAATGGGTTCATTATCTGTAATTAGCGACTGGAATTAACTCAGGACAGTGTACCAGCGATCTTCGAACATATTGGCAGTTTTGTGTTGTTCTGTTTGGCAACTGCTGACTGAAACTCTCTGAGATTATGTAATTTGTCGTCTCTCTCTCTCTCTCTCTCTCTCTCTCTCTCGAGGACTGATGAAGTGTTATGATCAGCCATTACTCCATATGGAAGGAGCGGTTTCCATATTAAACTAGGATCATAATAAGTGGTTCAATATTTTAGATAAAGATGGAGGTAAACAACATTTCATTAATCCTCTCATCTATCTTCATATAAAAAGCATTACTCATTAATCAACATGTTATTTCTTTTACGACATTAAGTAAAACTACTTTTATCCTCATTTTATGAGATTTTTATTCATGATTATTGTTTTTTAAGATTAATCATATCGGAGTTGTAGTAGGTGAAATCTAAGCAATGATGAAATGACACATTAATATATGTAATCATATGCAAAACTGACTTCAAAGGGAATTAGAATACACTAAGATTACGGCAAAAATTGGACAAAATATAACACAGACGATGAAAGGAAAGACAAATCATAGTGTTGACATCACGTATAGGAGGCAGCGTGACACCAAAGGCTAATGAAAACAGGTTATCAATCTATCTCTCTCTCTCTCTCTCTCTCTCTCTCTCTCTCTCTCTCTCTCTCATTTGCATGTGAATCTTGTTAATGGCTGGGGCGAGCAAGTTAATGATTCCTCTTGCTATTCATTACCACATTGTCAACAGTGTCTCATTCCATTCTGATTCACACATGTATGCGCAAGAAATACATTCATCTTCGGCAAATTTGTTATTTCCTAGTTATTAACTTTCTGATTTTAACTTTCATGTGAGGTTTTCGGAAGGGTTAAATCATTAAGGTTCTTTGGCTAATATAACAGCAATTAATTAAAATTTTCGATTATGATGCTAATGTCTTTTTTGGACGCCTTTATAGATCATCTATATTTAACGTATGTATTAATTCTATCATTTCTGGAATAGTCTTATTTAAGTCATTTTTCAGTTTGGTTGTAGCTACCTGACGCAAAAACTTAAATCCAGTAATAAATTTCCCCAGGTGGCCAAACCCCAGAAACTAATACAGGGTGATAAAAAGAGTAAAAATCTGGTTGCGAAGTGACGGGCGACAGCGATTTCATGGCCTTGAATTTCGTACTTTGCCCAAAAGAGAACAGAGACACCACGGTGCCAGCGGACCGATATATACACATATTTCGCTTTTAACTTAATTACAGATTCTATGGGAAAGGGAACGAAATTTCCAATATTGGATAAATTGAAATGCTGCCTCGCCATTGTATATAACAAAATCTGCATATGGTAAGGCTTAAAGGGGATACCTCACAAACCCCCCACCTCCTTCTCTCTCTCTCTCTCTCTCTCTCTCTCTCTCTCTCTCTCATATATATATATATATATATATACATATATATATATATATATATATGTATATATATATATATATATATATATGTACACACACAACAAAATTAAAAAATACTAATTACAATTGGCATCAAGATCAAGTGAGTATCTTATACCCTTCCGTCTTTATAAGCAATGATACGGAAGTCTCTATTTCGCAAAATATACAACAGCATTTATATTTCTCTGAAGATTCGATGAGATGCTATAGCTATATATACAATCTCTGCTTCTGATGCAGACTACAGATTCGTTTATTATTTCTTTGCAAAAGTCGTTACTGGAAAATATTACCTCTCAGTCGTGTCGTTTTGCCTGTCCAAACCTCGTATATGTGAGACAAGGATAGTTTTTTTCCTCCCATATATCCCTTTTTGTTTGTCATTCAACCCTTTTATATCTAAAAAAAAAAAAATGTTTGGGAATATCCTCTAATATCTGAGAGCAGCTAATTGCCCAAAAACCAGAATAGTTTCTGATTTGAATAACAAAATACTCCCATGTGGATGCAAATTCAATAAAAGCCCAGAGTAGCATACCCTGAGGAACTGTCTTTCCGCCTAACAGAGAACACTGGGAGATGATTTCCATTTTGGCCAGTTTAGGGTAAATCACCGTCTTGGCCATTTTGGGATTTGGATCACCATTTTGCTGTTTGGTGAAAAAGAGATACATAGAGCTTTCGCCTTTATTATGTTTTCTTTCATTGTTGGAAATACCAACTATTGTTTTCCTTTTCTTTTGTTAGATATCTCTGCCTGTTACTCAAATGTTTCCACTTACTTCATGCACATTTATGGCATAAATATGTACGAATGTTAGCCCCGTTGACAATATTTTTCACACTTATGTATTTCAATATTTTTTTTTCTTCATGCTTTTAAATACCTGGTTCCAAATACTCAGGTCCCCTATACTCCTAAATCTAACCAAATTGAAAAGGATATAGTAAGTGAAATTGACGACCACCTTTGAAATTAAAAGATTAATACGATATGAAACTACTTCAGCCAGGTGCTATTTGATTTTGCCAGATGTCTTTAAACTTTCCTTCCTTATGTATCTCATTACTTAATCTTATCCCTTGAGCTTTTCATAAGTCTTACATTGAATGCTGTCTGCCTTGTGCTTTTATATCTTTTACAAATGTTTTACTGCCTTCACCTTTGCATTTTACTTAATCTGTGGCGTTTCCCTTAGATCTTTGACATTATGTCAAGATCATTATGGATTTCAACTTTTGTCATTTGCCTCTTGCATGGGTACTTTAACATAATGAAATAACTCCAAAAGTTAAACGACTAAAGAAGGACTTGAAGAAAAAGTATTTGAGGATCAAATGAAGCAAATAATATTTTCGGCAGATGATCTATGACCTAAGGAAATGATTAAAGATAAAATGTAAGATATATCTGGCAATTGATAATGTTTTTTTCTTTAAGTAGCATTAGAAAATAAATTTACGGATTTGTCTCCAATAGGAACGGTTATTTAAATATTGTTGAGACTATAACTTTTTCATAATTCTTTAACATATTAGCATAAATTGCCGCATAAATAAACAGCATATACATATCGACATCCCTGAATTTAATCGTAAAATAAATAAAATCGAGGTATAGTTTTCACATTTTCTTCATGTTTTTGTCCCTTTGTCCATGTATTATCATGACTTTATCTACATATTCCCATAGATCCCTAATGCCTCTCTCTGGCACCACCGACAGCCCCCTAAGCCATCCTCCTTATTCTTATCATTCTTGACCAGACTCATTCTTTCCCTCACTGTCAGCCGTCTAGACTAGAAGATTATTGCTTAATTTATAATTCTCATTCCTATGGTTCTGTTTGCAAGGCATCAGTTTTGTTATTTTTCTTCGTTTCTTATCTCCGCAAAATTTATCTAAACTTTGTTATTGTGTACTTTCTTTTTAGCGGGCATCATTTAATAAAAAGAGGACTGTGGAAACCCTACTTATCCATAGCTTATGGGATAGGAAACAACTTGTATCCTCTCAGAAAAATAGTTCCTTTAACCAGAAATTATTTTTATACCGTAAAGGCTTTGTTCTGTGTTTCATATCAGAGACAGTATGAGATAGACTTATCTATTTTCAACCACCGTTTCTATTCCATTCACTTCCAGATCCTTATTTACAGTTCTGCCTCCGGCAATCACTCATCTTCGTAAACAAAGAACAGCGCCTTCCATGTTTGTTTACGTCATCTAGTGACAACCCCCCTCGCTCTTGAGTTCTTGGCACGTGTCTGGATAATATAAGCCACGTGCAAGCCTCCTTGTCACCCACTAAAGATAAAGCCTTAATTCCTAAGTGGTTTCTATTCCTTCCCCTCAGATTCTGGAAAATTGTTCGATGTGTGATTCTTTATTTCTATTTTATCGTTTTCCTTTTCCTTTTCCAACTTTTTTTATACATCA
>NC_090735.1:100611570-100636570 GCF_036898095.1 Palaemon carinicauda
CAGAATGATTGAATAAAAACACTTCTCCAGAGTAGATTATGAAATTAAAGAAGAGACCGACCGACTGTATTTCTCAAAAGTAAGTTTGCCATCAAGAATCATACCAAAATTTTTAAGAGAATCGTATAAAGTTAAAGAAACATTATCAATGCTGAGATCTGGATGTTGAGGAGCCATTGTCCATGATCTATTTACAATTATACTTTGAGTCTCGATAGAGTTCAACTTCATGCCCCAATAAGGAATTCAACAACCACAGATCTACATTCAGGAGATGGAATTAATGTAAAAAGAGTAGCATCATTTGCATTTAGAACGAACTTATTTTAGAGACCAAAACACATGTCATGTGTATATAGTATGAAAATTAATGGGCCAGAAACACTACCCTGAGGAACAACAGATATCATCTTCCTATAATCCCTATATATACTGTACATACAGTAAAACCATGAGGACATATTAATATTAACATCCTCAACATAAATCCATTAACTACTCCCATTACATGGCAGTTTGTGGAGGTGTATATACTACAGATGACGTTAGAAGTAAGGAAGAGGAATGCGTAACCGAAAATTATGATGAAACCGATTCACGAATCTCTCTCTCTCTCTCTCTCTCTCTCTCTCTCTCTCTCCATACACATACATATACTCACACACACACACACACACACACATATATATATATATATATATATGCATATTTAAATACACACACACACACACACACACATATATATATATATATATATGTGTGTGTGTATATATATATATATATATATATACATGATAATTGTTTACAACACCACGCTCTCAATTTATGCCAAAATATTGCAATCCAGCAGATTTCATCTTCTTACACAGTAATTATGTGGTTATTTAAATTTTGGGAAAGCAATAATTGGCAAGATATGTTGAGGAAGGGGAAAGGGGTTATAAAAAGAAAACAGCTCAGTTTACTCAATAAACGACTTGGAACTAACTTGTCAACATCGTCAACCAAAAAGAATTCCTGATGCCAGCGTACATAAACAGAAGTTCGTGATGCCAGCGTACATTTGATATACTGTATATTCAAAATATACTTAATTAAAAATGGACTAATTACTCAAAAGGAAACTGAGTAATTCTCTTTTTTTAACCCCTTCCCCCTTCCTCAACATATCTTGCTAATTATTGCTTTCCCCAGAATTTAAATAACCACCTAATTACTGTGCAAGAAGATGAGAACTGTAGGATTGCATTATTTTGGAGTAAATGGAGAGCGTGATGTTGTAAACAGTTACTATATATATATATATATATATATACATATATATATACACATATATATATATATAAATATATATATATATATATATATATACACATATATATATATAAATATATATATATATATATATATATAAGATAGAAAGAAAAAAAAAGAATTTGTATCACATAGGACACAACCTTTTCTGTGAAGAGAGACAGATAGACAGACGGACATACTAACATAAAAAGTCATCACCTCATCGGCTGAGAGAGAGAGAGAGAGAGAGAGAGAGAGAGAGAGAGAGAGCCATTTCCTTCCTTCCCTTGGGGTCTGGAGAAGGATATCAGTAAAATGGGAAATCAAGAAAGGTACAATCTAAGTCTTCCAGAGAAGGGACGGAAGACGCCCGAAACTTTTTCCAGAGAATCGCTGGAAAGAGATGAGGAAGGATTCTCATTGGGAGCACGAGATGGCACTTTCCATTACGGTGACATGAAGTCCCTTGTCCTTCCTTCTTTTCTTTCCTTGTTTCTCCCTCTTTGTCTCGTTTTCCTTCGGGTTTCCTTTTTGGATTTCTGCAAGCTCTCTTGCAACGCATTTATTGCCTTGCCATTTGTTGCCAGATTTGCTGGAATGTGAAACATCAAGAAAACAATAGCAAACTTTTTTATAAAGACTAGAGACCTTAAATGCCTAAGCCATAGATTACCCTGTATTTTTATAACTGCAACTACTATTAGTTTGTCATGTTTCTCTGCATTTTTCTCTGCTCTGCGACAACCAAAAGTATTATAATCATTCCCTCAAAAATCTGCGTATCCTTTTTTATCAGCAGAAGCATAAGAATTTACTAATGGTACTACTTCTTTTACTACTACTGCTACAATTTTCGTCTCTCCCTTTCTTTACTTTGTAAATATCCCTTTCTCCATTCTTCTATGAGTTGAGCTTGTTTGGTTTAAAAGAGTATTTTGAGCCAATTATTTTATGATTATCTTTTTTAATTGTTTTTGTCATCTCTGATTTCAGGAAATTAATTATATACGGATGCTTCCATGACGTTTCTAAATCTTGCATTCACAGAATTATACTGCTAAAGAAAGTCAAAAGGCTCTTTCAAAATTTTGAAAAAAAAATACATCTTTATAGTCTAATTTTAAAGCATTGAAAATCATCAGGAAATCTCTCTCTCTCTCTCTCTCTCTCTCTCTCTCTCTCTCTCTCTTCTTCTGACCCAAGATTATATTAGTAAAATTAAAAACTTTTCATCCTGCCACCATATTCTCTCCTCTTGAAATCCACTTCAATACGAAGACAATGAAGAAGGACAAACTAACGATCAGAGTAGGCCCTCGAGTTTCTGAATTTACGAGTGACCTATTAAGACATATCTTAAGATAAAAACTTCATATTTACATATAAGTGTAAACTACGAACCATATAAATACGAGTTTAGTACTCTACCAAGCAATAATTCCATCTGTGATGAAGCGTGACATATTTTGAGAATGTCCTTGAATAATTTACCTACAGAGAGAGAGAGAGAGAGAGAGAGAGAGAGAGAGAGAGAGATGAAATGCCAAAGGTAATCGCACCCGAATTAAATACTATTTTATTTAGAATTCTCGGTTAGCATAACAAAACGCAAAAGAGTTGAAGATGTGGTCGCTACCTCAATATCTCGCTAGTAAACGCAGAACTAAAGACAAACGGAAACAACACCAAATAAAGAAAGACATAGGAAAGCAATTGCAATGCACGAGCACGACGACAGACGGCTGCTGAAAGACCAGTAGTCATTTCTGAACGAAGGTCATTAGCTCGAAACTGTTATATGGCTTTCTTTAATTGCTTTCGGTTGGACATTATTGTAGTCAACTGTGTTCGCGTTGTAGCAGATGAGCCATGTTTTTTTATTCCGTATTACCTTCTTACCCCTCTCTATCTATATACGTGTATATATATATATATATATATGTGTGTGTGTGTGTGTGTGTGTGCTATATATATATATATATATATGTGTGTGTGTGTGTGTGTATGTGTGCTTATATATATATATATATATATATAAAGTATGTATGTATATATATATATATAAAGTATGTATGTATATATATATATATATATATACAGAATGGACACATATGTGAGTTTACATTTTCATATGCTTATATAAACTTACGCACAAATAAAAGGGATAGCTCCAGTAACAAACAAGTTAATATCCACAGCTGAATTCATGCTTCTGTGACACATTTGGTTAAACCCAGTCCACAAAGCGTTTGATCTACCCATTCATCGATGATAGTTTTCACTGTTTGGGTACTTTTATATATCTCACATTTTCAATTCCTCTAAGGCCAAATATCCCTCAATAACAGTTCTTGTGAACCATTTGAATTATTGACATTGATATTCCATAAGTGAAAGTTGGCTCAACAATCCATTCATATATTCCCTAGCAAATCTTGCAGCATTGTGCTGTTTTTAACCATGCTAACCTGGCAAATTTTGCAGCATTGTGCAAGTTATTAACCGTATTAACCTGGCGAATTTTGCAGCGTTGAGCAGGTTATTAACTTTGCTAACCTAGGAAATTTTGCAGCATTGTGCAGGGTATTAACCTTGCTAACCTGGCTAATATTGCAGAATTGTGCAGGTTATTAATCTTGCTAACCTGGCAAATATTGCAGCATTGTGCAGTGGGTTGACCTTGCTAACCTGGAGATTTTGGCAACATTTTATAGGTTATTAACCTTGTTAACATGGAAAATTCTGCAGCATTGTGCAGGGAGTTAACTTTGCTAGCCTGAAAAATTATGAAACATTTTTGTGGCGTTGTCAAATACAACTAACATTATACTACAATATTGCATGTACGTAAAATATTCCTTTACTTAAAAAAAAAAAAAAAAAAAAAAAAAAAAAAAAAAAAAAAACAGACAAAATCTAATATTATGTGCGGATGAACCAGTTCAGTAATGATTGAGAAGCTGGATGAATGCAAGTAACTTTTTGTGGACGGAGCATGAGTAAATATACAACCAATTCCAGTTAAGAACGGCACAGCAATTCAATGATTCACAAATATACGGGCAGAAAAAGGTTATCAGTGCGAGGGGGAGAGCGGTAACAATAACATACTAAAACCGATATACCATTATAGTGTACGAGCTTGTATAATACGCGTGCGGTACGATTAGCATAATTTTCACAGATTATTACGTTATTGTCTTATAACGTAATTATATTATATTGCTTTATACTACCAGTCTCAAAATACAGAAATTTACCCATTTCCAAAGGATAACATCCTTTTAGTACCAAAAGTATTATAAGGTATTCAGTTTCACTATTTTTTTCAATTTGTTTTAAAGATTATAAAATAGTATTGTATTACAGCTAAAATGTGATATGTTATCAATTTACAGATATAGTTTTGATTAGTAGCTAAATTGCCATATTTTACCTGTTATAAAGGGAACATGTCCTTTTGGCAATTTTCTTACTATCGTGGCATAATTATTTCGGAACCAGTTTTCAGTATATTGCAACTTTTCATAAATATTCGATATAAGCAACTGAAATAGTATATCTCAATCCTTCTTTATGGAAAAAATTTAATTTCACCACTTTGAATCTAAAAGCATTGACATGCTACCTAGACGAATTTTGCACCAATTGAAATAAACTTCCTTATATCAAAATTTTACTTGTATATTCGTGATCACAAACCTAAAATTCTGTAGTTTTGTTACATCCCCCAAACAATTGTAAGGTATTATCGCTGTTGTTTTTGGCGAATGCTATCATATTTGCATCAGCAGTATCTCAATCAAACTTGAATGAATTATATATATATATATATATATATATATATATGTATATATATATATATATATATATAAATATATATATATATATATAGAGTATATATATACATATATATATACATATATATATATATATACATATATATATATATATATATATATAAAATGTTTACATGTATATATTTGTGTATATATATACACATGCACAACTAACATATACACACATATGCATATACACACACACACACACACCACACACACACACACACATATATATATATATATATATATTGAATAACTGCTCAGAAGATTTTTGCTGAAATTGAGGTAACTCCTAGAATACATACTATATTATTTTGTAGACTGTGGCGTGAAGAGGCAAAACTTGAAGTATGGCCTCGAAAAAAAAAAAAGAAAAAAAAAAAAAAGAAAAAGATGTGACTGATTGCAATAATTACAGAGACAGCACACTTACGCCAGTTGTCATAAAAGTGTACAGTATAGTATGGTCATTCTAGAGGCTAAAGAGAAAGAGTGATGAGAGATGAAAATGCAGGGTTTAGAGAATGTAAAATTTGTACCTACCAAATTTTAATTTCAAGACATGTGGTACAGCAATGTGTAGAATATAGATATATCACTTTTGATGGCATTTGTGAACTATGAAAAAGACTTTGATAGTGTGCACTGGCGAACTTATGCAGTCCTGTATTATTATGGAGTTTCTCTTGAATATGTAAATTTGATCAAGCCTGTCCATGAGCATCGGAATTACAACCATAATATTAGTGGAGTTCTCTCAAATGAATTTCCAGTGACCAGTTGAGTACTCCAACGGAATGTGTTGTCACCTATGTTGTTTATCGTCCTCATTGATTTGGTAATGCATAAAACAGTTGGGGATGGTGGAAAAGGACTGGACTGGATTGGTAACAGGAAATTAGCTGACCTAGAGTGTGCTCATGAAGCTTGTTTACCAGAATGCTTGAAATATCACGTGAGGTTGGTTTTCAAAATAAATAATGAGAACGGAATATACAATGGAAGATGAAATATCATTGAAATGAGAAAGGATTAATGAGTTGGAATCTTTTAGAAAAATAGGAACTATGATCTCCAATGCAATGGATTTGAGTGTAATGAAATATTGATAAAAGCAAATCAGACAATGGCTAAGTTAAGTAAAATTTTTAAGTCAAATCACATGAAATTATGTATAAAAATCAGGCTATATCTCAGTTTAGTGAGATTGGAGTTACCGTATGGACATGAGTCGTGGTATGACAATGAAACAATATGCAACATATTTGATAGATTTTAAAACAAAGCCATCAAAAGGATATTGAGAGTTGAATGGCAGGACAGGATTAGAAATGAAACTATAAGAGAGATTACTCGTGTATCATATGTGGATAAGATCATGGTGAGGGGTAGATGGAGATAATTCGGGCATGCTCTTCGCTCTCCCCAAAAGCGTTTAGTTCACCAAACTTTCAACTGGGCTCCACAAGGCACTAGATGAGTGCCTAAATGGCTGAGTACTATGAAGCATGAAGTGGGAGATGATGAATGGAGAAGTATTGATCTAAAAGCTCAAGGTAGAGACGACTGATGTAATCAAACCGAAGCCCTCTGCGTCAATAGACGTAGGAGATGATGATGATGATAATGATGATTTATTTATATATATATATATATATATATGTATGATATATATATATCTATAATATATATATGTATATATATATATAGTATATATACAGTATATATATATATATATATATATGTGTGTGTGTGTGTGTGTGTATGATAGATATATATCTAATATATATTATATATATATATACACACACACATATATATATATATACACACACACACACACACATATATATATATATACTATATATGTGTGTGTGTGTGTGTGTTGTGTATGCGGTTATCGTCCAAAAGAAGGTCTTTTTCCCAACTAAAGAAATTAATTTTCTTCCAAAGTTATTTAGCCATCATTTTCAGCATATTTTCTTCGCAAGTCTTAAGATTACCATTGCAACCATGATTGACTGTAAATGAAAATTTGATATGCACAGTATATTCTTGATTAAAAACATTAAATATTGCATTTCACTAACCTTTATAGAAAAAATCGTCATGGCTTTAAAGTTTTGCACCCGATTTCAAGATTACTGTACTTCAAACATGTTGCAATAATTTATACTTTTTCACATCTATGGAACCAAAAAATGAAAGGTTATTTTCTTTTCTAGAATAATTTTTGGGTAGTAACTTGTTAATTTTGGCATATTTTGCACCGCGCAACATTATTGTATTGCAAACATATATATATATATATAATAAATTATATATACATATATATATATAATATATATATGTATATATACATATATGTATATATATATATATATATTATATATGCCTATATTTAAATTGATTATTAGTACCTTTAATTACTATAGTTTACCTATTTCTAAGAAAATGTTTGTTTTTTACCAAAAATTTTCAGAACTCATTGAATTGCTCTGATATTTTAGTAAATTTTGCTACAATCATGGCAATATTGTATTACAACTAAACAGAAACGCATTGCAATTTTTCATGTGTACGTAAGGTGGTGTAATATAAAATGAAAGAAGTGATACCTAAGTCTCCGATTAGACATAAAATCATAAGATACAAATATAGTGACCCAATTAATCTAAATAAAAGTGTATCGCCCCTTGTGATATAATAGAGGAATAAATATTACCTACAATAAACTTGTTATATATATATTTTCATTATCAAGTGATTTCTTAAACTAATATCAGTATTATTATAGTACTACCATATCAATATTAAAAGTAACATTATGTTAAAAGTTGAGTGGTATCTCTTTACAATATATGACAAAATACATTAATACAAATGTTCGATAAATGAATGGAAATAGAGGCATAAATAAGAGAAATCGTACGTTCACTCAGGAATAGAGTAATTTCCAGCCCCTATAAACAAATTAAAACCCAGACTTTTTCTTAACCTGTCAATCAAAAAAAAAAAAAAAAGGTGTCGAACAACCAACGAACCAAAATAATGAGCAGATATCATTATGTCGAGAAAGTCTTTACTCACTTCACGGTGTCGATTTAATTAAGCAGTCACCTGAACCTACTCCATCACTGCCTGCGTAATCGGAAACCCTAATTAATCTCCATCCTTTTTTATTGTTGATTAATCAAAATTACTTCCCCTTAAGGGATATAGCAATTGCGGAGATATTCGTGGTCAGAGAGAGAGAGAGAGTAGAGAGAGAGAGAGAGAGAGAGAGAGAGAGATAAAATTAACAAATAACTAATTTTTAAACGACAAAGCTACAGCCATTGCTGGAAATAAAACACGTATAGCGAAGAAGAAGCATATTAAATAGACATCTAGATAAAAGCTTCCTGTTGACGAGTTACAGTCAAAGGAACATCATCATCAGCAACAACAACAACACCTTGATATGACCAATCGAGGTCCAACCATGTCTGTGAACCACAGCGGCAGAAGTGATAAAGATTCCTTTTGTGTCCTGAACATTATGGTCTAACTGGAGAACACAGCGAGGGGAAGACCTGCCGCAGACACAAGTCTCGAGAATAATAAATGGATGAGACGAAATTGTTTTTTTTTTTTCTCGTCCTTTGTAGTCCGAAAAGTTGCTGATACAACTACAGAGAGAGAGAGAGAGAGAGAGAGAGAGAGAGAGAGAGAGAGAGAGCGCTTCCTAAGTATGTGGTAAAAGAAAATGCCACATGAAGCTTTTATCAGTGATGTTTTTATTTACTTTGTCTCATATAAAGAGATACATTATTTCTGCTTTTGAAAAGAGATAAACTGTGCATAATCCCTTACCTGTCTCATACCGGGAAGGAAGGATTTGTTGAGTAATATAATACATGTAATGTATGTTTCTAAATGAGCAAGGTCTAAATTCTCTTAAAACTCCGCAAGAAAAGAAAATGTACCTTTTTCAGTTATTCACTAACATTGATTACACCCTTGTAAACGCAGGCATGTGTATCTCTATCTATTTATCTATCTATCTATATATGTATAATATATATATATACACACACACACACACACACACACAGACATATATATATATTATATATATATATAAATGTAAAAAAAACATTTTATACTTATATATATATATATATAAATATATATATAATATATATATATACATATTTATATATATTTATACTATACTATATATATATATAAAATATTTTATACTTTATATATGTATATATATATATATATATATACATATTTATATATATATATATATATATATATATAAATATATATCATTATTATTATTATCATTACTTGCTAAGCTATACCCCTAGTTGGAAGAGCCGGATGCTATAAGCCCAGGTGCTCCAAAAGGAAAAATAACCCAGAGAGGAAAGGAAAAAGGAAAAATGAAATATTCTGAGAAGAGGTAACAATATTGAAATAAATATCTCCTATATAAACTAAAAATCGTTTACAAAAACAAGAGGAAGAGAAATAAGATAGAATAGTGTGCTCTAGTGTACCCTCAAGCAAGAAAACTCTAAAACAAGGCAGTGAAGACCATAGTATTAGAGGCTATGGTTACTACCCAAGACTAGAGAATAATGGTTTGACTTTGGAGTGTCCTTCTCCTAGAAGAGCTGCTTACCATGGCTTAAAGAGTCTCTTCTACCCTTACCAAGAGGAAAGTGGCTACTGAACAATTACAATTTACAATTTTATATTATAATATATTATATAATATATGTTTATATATATACATATATATGTCTATATATATATATAAATATATATATATATAATATATATTAAATGTATATATATATATATATATATACGTATATATATATAGTATATATATACATATATATATATATATATATATTTACATATATATATATATATATATATGTGTGTATATATATATGTTTATATATAATAATAATAATAATAATAATAATAATAATAATAATAATAATAATAATAATTATATATACTGCAAGACAAAGAGCCTCAGATACGTCCTTACAATTACATCTGTGTATGGTTTTTCTATAACAGTCTATGCCAGCAAATTTTCTTAGCTTGTTCAAACCATTGTCTTTTCTTTATTTCGCTGCTTCTTTTGCAATCTCTAGAGACCAATTCTGTTATTCCTAATGGACATCTATTATCTATCCCTCTTATTATATGTCCCTGCCAATAATCATGTCTTTTTTCTATATCTTGTTAGAACTTTTTCCGTTTTCTCTCATATCTATGTTGATCTTTTCCTGTCTACTAGCATTAGCTCCATCATTGTTATTTCCATAGCTCTTTGAGTTGTAACTACCTTATATTCCAAGGCTTTAGTGAGGCTCCAAGGGTCTGATGCATAAGTTAATACTGAGAGGACCATTTCGTTAAATGCCTTTTTTTTTCTTTTTTAAAGAAACTAGCATTTTACATTTCATAATCTCATTCCGTTTACCAAACGGTCTCCTACCCATGCTCATCCCTTATTTTAATATCTGTCTTATGTTCTTGGAAACGATTACTGTCTGTCCTAAGTACCTATATTCATTAACAAATATTTAGAGGTACGTCACAACTCTTATTGGTTTTCACTGCACTTTCGTTGAACATCATCTAGTTTTATTCATATTAATTTTCAGTCCTGCATTTCTAATTTCTCTATTATGATATTCTATCATCTTTTGCAATTTCTTCCATGATTAACTAAATAAAACTTTGTCACCTGGAAATCTAACATTGTTAAGATTTACCACATTAATGTTAACTTCTCTTTTTTCGGAATCTAATTTCTTAAAAACCTTTATTAATCATGCTTGTGAAAGATTTAGGAGAGATGGGGTATCCCTACCTAACTCCTATCTCAATCAGACATTTCACACTCTCTTTATGTAGTTTTAAGATTACTGTACTGCCCGTGTAGATATTTTCAAGTGTTCTAACATAAAAGTCATTTATTCCTTGTTTTAGAAAGGCCTTTCATACTGCTGAAGTTTTGGCAGAATCCTCAATGAATCTAGCCGTCGTGCTATGTGACCAAAGTTCTGTATAAACTTCCGATAATTCCTAGTGAACCCGAGATAGCTGACTACTTCCTTAGCATTTTTTGGCTCTGGAAATTCTCTAATTACAGCTGCTTTATCAGTAGAAGGCTTTAGGACTTCGGGTGTTACTATGTGCCTTAAAAATTCTACTTACTGTTGAAAAAATTTATATTTGTTTAAATTGCTCTTCATCCCCAGACATCTAGAAGCTTCTAACATTTGTATAAGATTTTTTTTCATACTCGTCTGCCGTAGCCCCAATTACAATTATGTCATCCAAGTAGACAGAGACACTATGCCCTAGTAATGAAACTAGTACAGACATCATCACATGAGAGAAATGGGCAGGATCATTCTTCAATCCGAAAGGGAGATAATTATACTAAAACAATTGATCATTTACCATGAAGGCCATTTCTCTTTACTTCCGTCATTTAAGGGAATATGATGATACCCGGACTTTAAAATCTAACATAGAAAAAACCTGCTTTCCCCTGACTTTACGTAGAAGTTCCTCGATAGAGGGCAACAGGTATGCACTATCCTTGGTAACAGCATTTATCCACTTATAATATGCACATAATTGGAGAGAACCATCCTTCTTATAAACCATAACAATTGGACAGGCCCAAGGGGAATCGCTTTCTCAAATCATACCTTGGTCTTTTAATTTAATAGTTTCTCTTTTAATTGCCTCTACATGACAGACGCGAGTCCTGTAAGATTTTGAACGAACTGTGGAGTGACTCTCAGTCTCGATGTTAAATGAAAACTTAGTTATTTTGCCTTGGCTTCATCTTCAACTGCAATTACGTACGCAAAATCACTTACAATATTTTTCACTCTTTTGGTATAATTTTTTTGGGTTGCTCCAACCGCTGTTTGACGGAGCTTTCTCAGCCTGTTGAAGGCCACCAGTGTCCGTTTGGCTGTCACAAGCGAGTATAATTCAAGGTCATAGACTGACTCAATGCCGAAGTGGAACCATTGGGTACTTACATTTACAAAAAGAAATTTAACCTTTCCTTCAGTGATGGTACTGACTCTTGGAAAAATAAAAACTTGCCTCTAGAGTGGGGAATTGATTTACTAGTCTCTCGGCCTGGTAGGAGCTGCCGCTGCTATCCCCTTAGCATTAAGGGCGACCCTAACACGAGATCGTGTTTGCTTAATAACAGGTATCTCTTTCTCTACCCCTGGTCCTACTTTCCACCTCATTTCTAACACCTCCCCATCAGGGTTCCATATGGTCACTTATCCTTGATGAAATCAATTCAGAGGATAATGGGTACATCCCCCATATTTAAAGTCGGGATGACATAGATGGTTTGGGTCACTTCTTAACCCTGAAGTGTGAATCGTTGTCTGACAATATGTCGGGTCATCAGTTTGTGACCACCAGCCGTGTTCAACACCAGGCCTCCTTCGAAGTTTGGATGGCGCTCATCACCACATGTTCTTCCATAAGGAATACACTGGCTCCGGAATTAAGCAGAGTGCATTGCACATATGATCCCAACTCTATTCCTAGAACGGAAACGGCTTTCTTACTTTCATATGCAGGAGCGGCGGTGAGGGGTGGCTGCTCTACCCCTTACCCCTCTCAGGGTCTCTCTGGGAAGGGGCGCTCGCTGACAAAGAGGTAACTCTTAGTGCTGGCTGGGGAACTGACTGAGTTCCCCAGACTCTGGGGCCAGGAGGGCCGGGTGACTCCTTGGACCTGTTGTGTCCTCTCCTGACGGGTCTGATGGACAGCCCAATGGACCCTTGATTCCCTTCCTGTATTATCTTCCCCTTCCTCTGGTTGGTGCAGGGGGGACGTGGTTTCTTGTGCTGATGCCGTTTTTTGGACCGCTGTTCAGTTAGATAGTTTGTGGCATGGCATCCAAAACACCGCTGCTTATCATCGTAGTGGCATAGAGCCTGTAGGTGCTCCCTTCCCCCATAGTTCCAACAAATGCCAACCGCCACATTTCCACTTCTCATACCTCTGCCTCTTTAAAGTCCACTGCTAAGGGCACCCGGTCCTGTGGAGGTGGTCGAAGCCGGTTGGGTGCCAGGCTGCCTTGATGATCTGGTTGTGGCTATCATGTATGGCAGAAATCTGTCCACTTCCTCCCCCTGCATTTTGTTTTCTGTATACTCCCAGCGCTTTTTGTACACCCGGAATAACAGCGTTCATGGACTACTTGGGAACTTGTAAGGGGGCCGTAACTGACATGGGGAACGCTTCCATCAGTCTCCAATTGCAATACTGTTCTCGCTGCTCGGGATTCTTAAATGCATCCCGAATGAAGTTGTCAAAGTCCTTTAGATATCCGTTCGACGAAATACGAGAGTGATTCTCCTAACCCACAAGGTCAGCTGGTACTTCTGCCAGAAAGTCGTCTTCTCATTTTCAGAGAGGTAAACCGTTTTCAGGAGTTTGTTCCTGTAAAACTCCCAATCTGTTGGCCAATCCCTCCATCCTACTAACTTGCCAGAACACTGCCTCTGGTTATCTTCTGGTTGGTCGGTATAATCCAGTGTCTGTCTGACCATCATTCAGGGGCATATTCGACAAGCCCCAAGAAGACCTCAATCGAAAAGTATCCCTCAGCGAAACGGGAATCGTTAAACTCGACAGTTGGAGTCCTTGGTACCGAGAGTTCATGCACTAACACTGGTTCTATCAAAGGGGGTCCCAAGTCAATTCCCAACAGGGTTGAGGTTATAATGTCCCTTCTACTGTTTTGATCTTTCTCTATGTCTCTAGGTGATTCCATTAGTTCACGCCTGATTTTTTGCAGGAATGACCCTGCACCATTTCAAAATTCTGTTCAACGAGTACCATGTCTACAATAGCTACTGGATTAACTTCACACCTTTCTCTATCATTGCCCCTCGATGTCGAACTCTTCGTGTTAACCATAATTATTATTCTCTTTTGTTGTCACTTTTTCAATAATCGCAGATCGGTCAAAATTACTTAGCAAGGACGTTATATAAATAATACCAACCTCACACCTGACACCCATGTAATATGACCCGATCTAGGTCGTATTTAGGTTCAATCTATTTAGGCCAACACGAATGGAGGAGGATTTCATGCACAAATGATACCCCAGGGGATCGTTTTACACAATATTCTCTTAAAATTACAAGGGCGCCCTTAATCATGATTAAATCACGTTCTAAGAGTAAAAGCCCTCAGAAAAATGGTACTCGCGTTCGGCACACCATGATGGCACCTGCCCTCCCTTTCGTGACACATTCCATGATATATATATATATATATATATATACATGTGTGTGTGTGTGCGCGCCCCGTGTGTAAGTGTGTTTGTGCGGTGTGTGTATGTGTGGATGTGTGTTTTGGGCGGTGTGTGTATGTGTGTACTTATTACAAAGAAAGTATACATTTACAAACATCCTTACATTGTAGCAACTGAGAAATTCTTTTGGCCGAATTTATCTTAAACTGGTGTTTCTCAGCCCTTTGTTAATTGCTTAGAGAGCAACCTCCCCGAGAGAATTTAAACTTACAAATTAAATGCTTTTGCTTTGGAACGCCTCCTTTCCAAAAGACTCGTGAACGAATTTACGTTTTCTTTTTCATTTCTTCTGTCTTTTTTATCATGTCTTAACGAACCCCAAATTACGAATAAGATCATTTTTATTTTCTCTGTGAGACTGTCAATTTCCTCATTTATTTCCTTATGATGTGTGGAGAAAATAATGAGAACATTTGATGAATGTTGATGAGAGACAAGCGTTATTCTTTCTTTATGCAGTAAAACATTAGTCTCTCTAAAATTATTGATGCGTAATCAAAATCTTAGCCCTCTCAATTCAACCAGCAAGTTCAAACTCGTTAACTGATAACACAATCAATGTTTTCGGGTAGGAATGGCCATGGCTATGAGTATTTGAATGTTACTGTGTTTACTTCTCATGAGTATTTCTGAAAGGGTACTTGATGTCTCTGAACTTGGTGAAATTCAAAATTTTCTAGCCTTTTCAGGATAATTTTATCAAAATTTTCTCTACAGAAGCGGTAAGGGGTATCCCCAGCTTAAGACATGATTCAATGAGCGATAATGATATATATATATATATATATATGTGTGTGTATATATATATATATATATATATATATGTATATAGGTATGACATATATCCATTACATAGAAGCATTGAAAAAGATTGGGAAGAGAGGAGAATTAGATTGATAGATAGAGATATAGATAGGTAGTTGGATCTATCTTTAATAAAAATTGAACACATTTCATTTCGTGTTCGGAACAAAAAAAAAAAAGAATCCCACCTATATGAAACACAAAGGCTTTCCAATTAGTAGCCAAGAAAATTCAATTCGAAACAATCCCGAAACATCAAATGACCTCACACGTCAAAGTGTTTGTTTAGATTCCTCTACATTTGTTCTGAGTTTTTGCGTTTTTTCTTTTTTCATGGTTTTTTTTTTTTTTTTAATTGGTAAGTGGAATTTGTTCAATCTATCAGTACCCTATAGAAGACATTTTGAAAGTAACGACGTTAATGTAACGTGCTGGTCTTTTCTTTATAATTAAGTGTAAGTTAAAACTGCATGAAATAGATTTCTCGAATCTTGGTGGTCCAAGTAACCGTGCCAGTAAAGATGTAGGGTCAGGTCACTTGTGTATCCAGTTCTACCATCATATATGTTTTAACAAGTAATTCTCTTGGTCAAAGTTTCTATCAAACTAGTTTTAAAGAATATACGTGCTTCTTTTAAGCGATGAATAATCAAACCTCTTGATTTTAATGATGAAAATATTTAATTCTATTAAATTAAAACGAAAACGTACCATTTGAAGGAACATCTAGGTACTTTTTATAAAGATAACAATAATTTCAGTCTATGAGAAATTTTTGGAATGTCTTATATCATATGATATTCTTATATTTTGACAGTAGGCCAAGACACGTAACTTTAAAATACATTGACATCGAGGATGTTACCGGTCAGCAGTGAACGAGGCGGACTAAGAGAGAAGAGATAAGTCAGCCATAGAATAGTTTTCAAAAGATATACACAATAAGGGTATTGATTAGAGTGTGTCTGTATCAGCATTTTCTTTTTAAGATTAGTGTTCTGGTTAAAGTCCTTTTTTTTCATAAGTGTCATAAGTGTGAGGTCTCCTCTTCACAAAATAGATTAGTTTTATATTAATAATTCTGGAATGTATAAAAACGTAATATTGATTATCACTCTTGAATGATTTGGACAGCATATTTTGTAGAGTTCGTCACTGACGAAGTAATGGAACTTTAAGTGGTGATTATAGAGAAAATGTATCTGGTTAGAGGCTAGATTTATGTTTGAAAGAGTCATACCTAAGGAAAGAAAACGTACAAGGGATGGCCTATAGAAAACGTTCTAACTAATTATAAGAATGTCTAAAGGAAATTTCAATTTGGTGTTGTCTTTATTTATATATATATATATATATATATGTATATATATATATCTATATATATATATATATATATATGTATATATATATATATATACATACACACACACACACACACACACATATATATATATATATATATATATGTGTGTGTGTGTGTGTGTGTGTGTGTAAGCGTATATATGTAAATTACAACTTGGACAAGCCTTTCAACAGCTTCCCATAGTTAAATATTCACAAGAATTATGTACAGTAAATAAATCCTTAGATTTCTATAGGTCATAGAGATTGGCTTATGAAATAGCACGTAGTCCAGCTATATGGCAACAAACTATGGATAAGATTTTTACAGAAATGCAAGAAGTATTCATTTTCATAGATGATATTTTAGTCTCTGGTAAAGATAAAAGAGAAGATGGAGAAATATGACGGGCAGTACAAAAGGAGTTAAAAGGAACATATTTTAGTTAATAAGAGCAACTGTATTTTAGAAGTTAATTTAGTGGAATACTTAGGTTTAATAATTAATGTCAAAGGTATTCACAAGACAAAGGAAAAAATGAAAGCAAGAAAATCATCAAGGGTACCAGAAAATGTTAAGGAATTACAATAACCTTTCGATTTAATAACATTTTATGAGCATTTCATACAGAATTTATCTACAATCGTACATCCATTGTATAGAATTTTGAATAATGGTGTAGAGTTTAGCATTAGTGTATTATTTTAAGAATTTCCTTTGTATCTTTATGGAAGGAAAAGGTTCACACTTGTTACAGATCATAAACCTCTATTAGCAATATTGGATCCAAAAGCAAGTTTACTTACGTTGGTAGCTGCAAGACTACAACGTTGGGCAAATATGTTAGCCCATATCATTATGATATAGAATATCGTCCGACATTGAAGATGGGTAATGCAGATGCTTTATCTAGGTTTCCAGTAGACAAAGCACCAGAAGAGTATGATGACAGTATATTACTAGTTTCACTACATGATGTACCCATTACAGCCAAGGATATTGCACAAAATACCAAGAAAGACCCAATACTTAGTAAGGTTTTAGAGAGTTTTATGACAGGCAGGGACTTATGTGGAAATGAAACAAATTGTAAACTCTATAAAGATGCATGTGTGGAAATTCTTTCCACGCTTTATTTTAGCCACCCCCGTTATTCCATTTTTTATTTTTTGTTTGTTATTTTCTGGGTTTTACGCATCTCGTTTTTTCTTTTGTTTCCTTTGTAACCTTCATTCGTATACCCTTAAATATTCATTGCTGCTAACATGTCCATCATTTCCCTCTAATGCTTTACCTTTCATCACCTCATTCCTCTGTAGATGATTTTATCTCATATCCTGAGCTCACTTTACATTGCTTGACGATGCAACTGACCGTCGACATTTTTTTTAAAAACAGCACTTGGTTGCGTTCTGTTCCAAATGCTCCTGAAGCTTTGGATGTTTAACCACAATTTGTTTGTATTTAAGTAACTCTTTAATTTACGTAACTCATTGATCTTAGCTTATTGCTATTTACATCTCAGTACCTATTTATGAGTTTGTTTAGCTAGGATTGTTTTCTGTGTTATTGAACATCACTAAACGCCACTTAATTTTTTTGTATGTATATTAATTTTTATAAGCCAGACAGTGGGATTTCTTTATAATTACTTTCCCCTGGAGTTTCAAGAATGATCCTTGTATTTATAAAAAGCACCCTTCAGCAAACTACGTACTCATGTAAATTTGAAGAAAAAGCACCCTTCAGAAAAGCACGTACTCATGGAAATTTGAAGAAGACTCGACCGGTTTGAACCAGTGCAGCGGCGGGAGGTAGAAGCGTGCGAGCGGGCCATTTAAAAACCAGGAAGCGTGGAAAGTGGACGCAGGCATAGCCTCTTCATCTGAGACGTTGTTTTAACATAGGCGTCGCTTTAACTACCTGTTGGTCAACCATTTACTAACCAACAGTATGCCTTACTTTGTGCCATTATTTAGAAGATAAACTTACGAAGACAAAACACTGAAGATGCACCGTGTTCTTAACAGTTTACAATATGCTTCCACTACGTCTACAATCAACCCTCAAGAGTGTGAGTACTGATTAACGGTGCTCAACCTTGGCCAAGGAACTGTCCCCCCCCCCCTTTTTTCTAGCCTTTATTCAACGATGTGCACATTTAGCTAGGAAGTCATGTTCAAACTGTCTGGTTTAATCATTCGTGGCATGTCCATTACTATAAGTTGTGTTCCCGTTCCCCTCTATCAAGTTTGAAATTTTTGCCCGAGAGGAATGTGTTCAAAGTAGTGAGTAGAACTTTTGGTATTATTTCAGTCACCATTTTTACTTTCATTGGTTGATTAGTTATTTGATTAATGATTTACGATTTAATTGATTTGACCATTTTCTTGGCATTTTTCATTTTTCATATGCCATGCGGTCTTTATTCAAATTTTAATCAGGTAGTTTTGCTGTTTTTTCCCTGTGTCAGTTAGGTGAAAATTCCTCTTGTACTTTATGGAAATAAACGCCATTTTTAGGTTAAAATTATTAACTGTTTTTAACTTGACCTTTACATTTTGAAATGACTAAATGAGTTATCACATGAGGTGAGATATGACTTAAGGGTAAGTTTATATTTACGTCAATCTAAAGCTATCGGTGTGAATCCTTTATTGTAATGTTCTATGGTATTACCTCCCGGTGGTCCTTAGGACTTAATTTTTTTGTATGTATATTAATTTTTATAAGCCAGACAGTGGGATTTCTTTATAATTACTTTCCCCTGGAGTTTCAAGAATGATCCTTGTATTTATAAAAAGCACCCTTCAGCAAACTACGTACTCATGTAAATTTGAAGAAAAAGCACCCTTCAGAAAAGCACGTACTCATGGAAATTTGAAGAAGACTCGACCGGTTTGAACCAGTGCAGCGGCGGGAGGTAGAAGCGTGCGAGCGGGCCATTTAAAAACCAGGAAGCGTGGAAAGTGGACGCAGGCATAGCCTCTTCATCTGAGACGTTGTTTTAACATAGGCGTCGCTTTAACTACCTGTTGGTCAACCATTTACTAACCAACAGTATGCCTTACTTTGTGCCATTATTTAGAAGATAAACTTACGAAGACAAAACACTGAAGATGCACCGTGTTCTTAACAGTTTACAATATGCTTCCACTACGTCTACAATCAACCCTCAAGAGTGTGAGTACTGATTAACGGTGCTCAACCTTGGCCAAGGAACTGTCCCCCCCCCCCTTTTTTCTAGCCTTTATTCAACGATGTGCACATTTAGCTAGGAAGTCATGTTCAAACTGTCTGGTTTAATCATTCGTGGCATGTCCATTACTATAAGTTGTGTTCCCGTTCCCCTCTATCAAGTTTGAAATTTTTGCCCGAGAGGAATGTGTTCAAAGTAGTGAGTAGAACTTTTGGTATTATTTCAGTCACCATTTTTACTTTCATTGGTTGATTAGTTATTTGATTAATGATTTACGATTTAATTGATTTGACCATTTTCTTGGCATTTTTCATTTTTCATATGCCATGCGGTCTTTATTCAAATTTTAATCAGGTAGTTTTGCTGTTTTTTCCCTGTGTCAGTTAGGTGAAAATTCCTCTTGTACTTTATGGAAATAAACGCCATTTTTAGGTTAAAATTATTAACTGTTTTTAACTTGACCTTTACATTTTGAAATGACTAAATGAGTTATCACATGAGGTGAGATATGACTTAAGGGTAAGTTTATATTTACGTCAATCTAAAGCTATCGGTGTGAATCCTTTATTGTAATGTTCTATGGTATTACCTCCCGGTGGTCCTTAGGACGTTTTGACTTTTACAGTACTGCTCCCCCTAACTCTTTGTGAAACTGTCGTTAACGTAACTGATTCAGTCCAACAACACTTGATTGGGATTTACTATTCTGCGTCCTGGAGTTGCGTCTGAACATCAAGGTGATATCGTTGCCGACAGTCCCAGTATAGAATAATCTTTAGACATGAACGTGTGTAGTGAAAGCAAACCATCTTCGTTGCGGTTCTCTAGTTTGTCAAGTGTGAGAGTGTTGGCGCTCTATCCTTCTGGCTCGGGTCCGGAAATCAGAAACGGGGAGGCCTTTCCCGGAATTATTTCCCACAGCATGTAGTGAATTGAGCATAGCACAAAGTTGTATAATGAAAGGTAAGGCGTAATTATTCATAGTTCACTGGGGAAAAAGGTTTTGTCGGAAATATATGCTGATCACCATGGTATTGTCAGATCAAAGGCTATTACAAGGACTTTTGTCTGATGGCCAGGTGTCGATAGAGATGTTGAATTGTTTGTAAGAAATTGTATGCATTGTGTTATGCAATAGAACATTCCTCATTCTGGTAGATTGCACCCATGGGAGTTACCCAGGTATCCAGAGCAAAGAGTGCACATAGATTTTGCAAGTCCTTTATTAGGTTATTTGTTTTTGATTGATTTGGCTGCTTACAATAAGTGACCAGAAGTAATTCCCATGAAGACAACATCATCTTACGCAACTGTAAAAGAATTAATGAAAAGATTTTCTACACATGGTATTCCAGAAAGAATTGTAACTGATAATGGTCCACAGTTTACCTCACAAGAGTTTAATGAGTTTTGTAATGTGAATGGCATTGAACATACATTTTCAGCAACGTCTCATCCTTCCACGAATGAAGGGGCTGAAAAAAACCAAATGCAATTAGCAAATATTTTTCATGTGTTAAGATTTTTAATGTCTAATAGAACAACATATCACAGCACAACAAGTGTGACACCGTCAAATTTTTTGACGGGGAGGAGGATTAGGTGTAAGTCAGATTTGTTGTATCCAAGTGTGCAAAGTGATTTAGAAGAAAAATGGTATAAGCAATTAGAAAGTCTCCCAAAAATAAGAAATTGTTTCTCCTTTATCTAATGTTATGGCAAGATCATACGTTACTTCAGAAAAGTGGGTACCAGGAGACGTTGTACAAGAGATAGGAAATTTACATTACGATGTTCAAGTTGGTGGAAATATTGTAAAACGTCATTTTCATCAATTATAGGCGTTAAATAAAAATCCTGTAGATCACGTGAATGGTACAAACTGAAAATTTTCAGAAGTAGTTAAATCAAATGAATCAAATATTAACTAAGATGCTCAAATATCAGATGTAGATTCAGAATCTATTCATGTACCAGTACAGGATGAAGTTAGAGTACTTCTCAATAGGATGAATAGAGGGAAGCCCCCTGAGAGATTAGATTTGTAGTCTTTTACAATGTCAAGTTAAGGCGCAGGAGACTGTTATGCATTTTGTACTGTAATACTGTATGCGCTACGGGTATTATGAGTAATGTTGCGTAGTATTGCATGGAAAAAACAAGTTTTAGCATAGTTTATAAGTGTTGTAGCGTATGTTATGAAGAATTTGATCAGTTATTTATTTTCTCAAAATTAGAATGTGAATCTTCTTAATTTTGTATTACAGTAGGATCCTTTCTTTTAAGAGTGATGTTCATTTGTTATTTTTTTTTATTTATTTATTTTTTTTTTGTACGAGTTTTGTTTACACATTCTCTCGAGAGAGTCACAAGTGAGTTATAGTGTATCGGAGATGTAAATTTGAACCAAATTAAAAATATTTCATTAAAGAAGCCTTTAACTGAACCCACCAAGACGAGTCAGCGACAATACTTGGAATGTAATATACAACACTAATGCACTATTATTATTCCAGGTATGTTTGAGAGCAGTAACTACTCAACCACATTAGTAACAAACTCTCTCTCTCTCTCTCTCTCTCTCTCTCTTACTGTATACTATATATATATATATATATATATATTTATATATATATATATATATACACACACACGCACACACACACACACACACATATATATATATATATATATATGTATATAGATATGTGTGTGTGTATATATATATATTTATATATATATATATATACACACACGCACACACACACACACACACATATATATATATATATATATATGTATATAGATATGTGTGTGTATATATATATATATATATATAAGGCTAAAGATTTCAGAAAGAGAAAACAAAAAGATATAAATTACGTCCATTTGTTCTAAAGATGTCCAAAAGAAGGAGGGTACAAACACCCTGAGGTCAACCGGTAGTTTGAGCCCAAGAGAGACATTCTCTTTTCCGTGAGTTATGTGTCGGATGTCTGATGATGGCTTTTAGGGAGGAGGATGTCAACCCACTTATTACAAACGCCAATGTCCTTTCACGTTGTAACATATAGGGAAGGACCACTGATGGATTTTTCGGTTCCAACTCAGGGTGTCTTATTGGTTCTCAGTGACTTATCGCTTCTTTTTATTACGCCTTACAGATCACGCAAAGGACAGACACATATAACTGCGCTTATAACAGAATTCTTGGAAATACGTGTATGCATACAAACCTTTTTAAAAAGTTATTTTACCAGAATTACCTTTAATTCTAAAAAAAAAAAAAAAAAAAAATCCATAAACTCCTATAATGTCAGAGAGGTATGATGATGGATCGAGACATCTTGTCTGTATTGGAACTGTGCACGCTTCTCTGATTTTCGTCTGTGATACAGAGAGAGAGAGAGAGAGAGAGAGAGAGAGAGAGAGAGAGAGAGAGAGAAAGTTTGAAAACTAATAATTCGATAAAGTCACATCCCTTAGGCTTAGCGAACATAATTCAACATCCCTTTTTTATTTTCTTATTTCTTGAATCGTATAGATCATCCAAGGATGATGAACTTTCGTTTATTTTTCCATCGGCTTATTCTGTTAGTCACTTGATTCTGTAAACTTTCGGTCTGTCACCAACGATTGTCTCTGATTCATAAACGAGACATTAAAGTGTTGTGACTTCAATTTAGCCGCGATATTGATAATTGAACACAGCAGAGTTGTCATCAGGAAGTTTAGTGGAAAGCATAAACTTTTGTTCATGCTCAGTAACACTGGATAACGTTATTATTATTATTATTATTATTATTATTATTATTATTATTATTATTATTATTATTATTCGATGAATCGATGAGTGGAATTTTTTGAATTTTAATGATAATATGTACTAGGATATATTTGCCCACTTCTCCTTTTTTTTTATTTCTTCAGTGTTCTCATAGTTTTATCGCGCAATTTGAGGGTATTTACTTCGTTGTACGACTACAGAGGCGTATAAAATACATAAAAAAGAAAAACTGTTTGAATCTTGATACGTGAATATTTTTATGTTTTATGCATTGTCTACATTTAATGTCCATAATAATTTTGCAGTAATTGTTAACAAGACTCGACTCCGGGAAGTTATTGTCTGGTAACCTAATGCCAAGAGCAATCTTTTACCACATTACTTCTCATATATAATTTATTTATGTCCTTATTTTCTTACCTCGTTGATCTATTTTTCCCTGTTGGAGCCCTTTGGCTCTGAGCATCCTGCTTTTCCAACTGGTGTTGTAGCTTAGATAATAATAATAATAATAATAATAATAATAATAATAATAATAATAATAATAATAATAATAATAATAATAATAATAATAATAATAATATTTCTGTCGATTGTTCAACTCAAAAGAATTAGTTCTGCTGTAATTAACATTTGATGACGTAACATGAAAGGTTTCTATCATTTTATTTTGTTTCTTTGATTTCTAATATGTATAACATTTTGAATATAGACGCATTTCATTATTGAATTTTGTTATTACTCTACCAGTTTAAAGATGTTTCTTATTTCATTAACATTATCCATTTTTTCCTTGAAAACAAATTTTGTTTTGTTTGGAAGTTGCGTTCGGAGTTTCGACTCGACGTCGACTTTAGTTGTATCGATATTTACTGGTTATTGAGATATTCATGAATAATTGAGCTATTGTGTTATTATATTTTTAAGCATTATCTTTTCCATCTAGAAATGAGCCCCCTGTTTACTACCATACGGCTAAGTATTTATTTCATCATTGTATTAAACATACAAACAATGTCAAGGTTTGGGAGAAATTCCGCCAATTTTGTTTTTGTCTTATAATCGTGCCTGAAAGAACATCTCAACTTATTGGCACCTGCTGTCGCCGGGTTCTTTTAGCGGTGAATACACGCAAAAACTATTGAATTAATATGTCGTTAACGTTAGGTGATAGATTGGTGAGTATGTTGTGAGGGGCCTGTTCGATGTAGTCATCTATTCCAATTGATAGCATAGTGTCCTTATCTTAGGATAGTTCATACCTCTAGTTATCTTGGCTCAAATGCCGTAGAGGCCATTTATTTATTGTTATAGTAGCCTGATTAGGCTA
>NC_090735.1:100641570-100646570 GCF_036898095.1 Palaemon carinicauda
TGCAGCATTTATTTAAGCGTGATTTTGAAGTTAACGCATACTGTTTTCCTATTTATTCTGCACTTGCCATTGCTAAAATTTATTCAAGCACTGTAGACAGTTTTTGCTTCTGCAATGTCAGCTGCAGAGAAATTGTGTTTCCATCATAGAAAAATGTGAGCAGTTTGGATAGAATATTAACTTGAATATCTGATCGATCTTTCCCATGTGACGGCGGTATAAATCTAGTTAGTGCATTATTGTCTATGTAGAACGTAAAATAAGATAGGGAAGAATTATGAGACTCCATGTCTGAATTTCTTATTTATACCAATCATAACTAAGGAAAATGTGTTCAAAAGCTAGTAAGATAAACATACAGACTCACTTAAACATTAACGAGGTCATTTAGCGAAAGAGTTTATCAACTAATCCCATAATTGTCATATTATATAAGCAAACTTTGCTTTCTAGTTTTATTGTTATTATTATTACTATGGTTCTGTTCTGTAAAATACGCCGTACCCAAACTACTTTTAAGTGTTACTTCCTCTCTCAGTTTCCCCGTTATCGTAAAGGATACAATCTCCACATAACTTTTAGGTAGTGCTTCTCGACACGATCATAGAAATCAAAATGATCCGATTTCGGAGAAACCAGATTTCTTTCCGTTTATTTGTGTTTAAATTTTCAATTCTATATATAATCTTGTCTCCATTATGCCGGATAAGGTATGGTCTATGTTTGGCTTTTCGGTTGTTCTTCTGATTTGTCGCCAGGAAATTAAGAACCTTTTCAATATCCTCAGAAGGTACCTTTCATGAAGTTGAACTGAATCTCTCTCTCTCTCTCTCTCTCCTCTCTCTCTCTCTCTCTCTCTATATATATATATATATATATGTATATATACATATATATATATATATATATATATGTATATATATATATATATATCATTGAGGGTACCAGAAAGCTTGTGCAACGATGGCTCAAATGCATTGAAAAGTATGGTGACAATGTTGAAAAATTATGTCATTGTAACTTATGCAGGGTTTTTGTAATAAATTAGAAAGACAGTGCAGATACTTATTAACTAACTAATACATAAATGTATATATATATATATATATATATATGTGTGTGTGTGTGTGTGTGTGTGTGTGTATTTTTTTTCCTTGCCCCCGAATCTTTCCAATAATTTCATATGTGTATGTATGTATGTATGTATGTATGTACGTATGTATGTATGAGTTTATGACGAGAGTTCAATATAAATTTCATATTCAATGTTCTATCGTTCTCTGCATCTCTTACTTATTTTCCCTTTTGTACGATATATATATCCTCATTTTCCCATCACCGTAAGAGTAACCGTCTCCATTTGAATTTTCAGGAGGATTCAAAATAAGTTTTCAAGTTTTGAACGATCAACTCAAAAGAAGCTGTATAAGCTCAGGGTTCCTTTATGCCTCACCTAGGATCTGGTTGAACGTTTTTTTTTTTTTTTTTTTTTTTTTTTTTTTTTTTTATATATATGTATAGACAGATATATAGACTGATAGGTAGATGGATTGTTAGATATGATATTTGGTATTGATAGAAATGTCACATAGATGTGTCCTATGGTTTTGTCAAAACAATCCTGTATTAATTCTAGCATCACAGGTCTGTCCCAACGGAGATGATCATTGCCATCGAAGTTCAAACTGCTTGGAATAGTTGAAATATGCCGATGAAAATAATTTCAATGTGTTAACTTGATGAATATCCTGAGATTTTTAACTGCTTGGAATAGTTGAAATATGGCGATGAAAATCATTTCAATGTGTTAACTTGATGAATATCCTGATATTTTTTCTGGGCAATGTAAAAAAGGAATTATTATCATGAATCTGAGGAAATACAGAAAAATATTTAAACTACAAGTTATAATAAGAAATTAAGAGCTACTGAATTTACACATGAAGCTAAAAAGCGAAGGAATTAGGTTGCTTTTTCTCTCTGGGAAAGTCGAGTGGAGTTGAAAAAGAAAGAAAAAAAGTTTTAAAAAACTGGATAGTGCCCGTGCAAACGGAAGGCGAGAATAGAAAACGGTTACACGAATTTCTGGTGAGCATTTAAACAGAAAATCCAATTATCATATGGAGAGAAGTTAACTGTGAAAATAAATTTCCTCGTTTAGCAGACTTAAATATAACTTGCACTGTATAATTAAGTTGTCCAAGTATTGATTTTCCAATGTCTGCTTCGGGAACTAAATAAATAATATTGGAGGGGTTAAAAAAATTATATATATTTTTACTCTTGATACTACTGATGAGGAAAACTGCTAATAGAAAATAATGTATGGGTAACATCGTAAAATAAAAAAGTAAAAGCCAAATGTAAATGTATTTTCTTGACGCCTCTTTAAATTTTCAAGTGTTGAAACGTGCGTGGATGAAATTAAGGCTCCGAGTGTCATACCGTTTTCATTTAAAATCTTTTTCTTGAGCACTTACTTAAAGCCTTGCTTTAAGATATTCCTTGTGTGAATTGATGGAAATGACATGTATGAGGATGTACTTTAAGGTTTTTAATAAAAATAAGAGTTTATCATTTCTTTTTCTCTTGTTTGCCTCCCCCATTACTCATAAAACGACCTTCTTCTTAATTTAAGGATTTAGAAATTATGTTCAGTTCGGTATTTTCTGTTATAATGTACATTAGAATCTTTAAGGCTAAGGATTTAAAATTACCCAATAACGAACATTTCTAATCAAAGTAATTCCAGTATAAATTCCATTATCTCTAGACTGAAGTTTTTGTCGAGTCGGACATTTCCTCTTCATAAAAAAAAAAAAAAGATTGATAAATGCAATAACAAAAATCCAGGTAACAATGTAATACCAGTAGAGAGAGAGCTCAAGAAATATTTCATAGAAAATATATCATTCAGTATTTTGTGTCAAGTTTATTTGATACTGTTTGTTACCACATCATAATTTAACGTTGTTAATTGTGATTTGTTGCATTCAGAAGTGATTAAGGCTTTGGTTAATATTACATTTTTTTTCTCTGGACAGATTATTAAACCTATACAAGATAAGAAGAACCTAGGTTGTCTGTGATGTAGATAGAAGAATTAAAATGTAAGAGTAGTGTGAACTTTTTTTCTTCGAATGAATACTAAAAATTAGTCATCATATGTGATGACTAATTAGAAATAATGATTTAAATGCGGGAGACGATATAGGAAAAGTTAGGAGATGGAAGAAGGAAATGAATGTTGAATCTATTGATTAACAGACTCAAAATTCATTGGTGAAGGCAAGGCAGAGAAAATGAGAGATCGTAGCCTTGAGAATTTGATTACATATACCTACAGCCTTACGAACTTTGGCAAGTCAGATGTCTTTCTCTCTTCTTCTCCGATATACTTGAGGTTATTCTCTTTGTGGAAATTCCAAGATATTCAGCAATCAATTCCAAGATATTCAGCAATCAATTCCAAGTTATTCAGCAATCAATTCGACCTAAATCCTCGGTAAAAAAAAAAAAAAATCTACAAAAAAAGTAGCTCATTGTGATTGCCTTTATTTCCTAATCATGATTTTTTTTCCGTGAAGTAAAACTATCCTACATTGCGAATATCACTTTCGTTCGTTTTATAAGCTTTGCTATATATCAAAATATACTAAGGTATAATAGATAATATAATAGCGTAAACCACATTTAACCCTGAAATCCAAAACGTGCTGTGTTGCTAATGCAAAATGTGGTAAATGGCAGAAAAGCAATTAGCAGCTAACGCAAAAGAACTCGTATAGTTTGTCTCGAAATTAATACCAGTTAATAGCTTCTCTGATGGAAACCCTTATTTCGTAGAGAGAGAGAGAGAGAGAGAGAGGAGAGAGAGAGAGAGAGAGAGTGGGGAGGTTGGCGGGTTCCGGAGGAAAAGGTGCAAATGAATACATGGTCAGGGAAAGAAATATTCCTCTATTTTTGTGCAACCCAACTATTCAGAGAAACTCTATTCTCCATTAATGTGTGGAACGCATTGGTATTTTATCTGACAATCTCAAATTTGGAGTTCTACCATCCACTATATTCCCAAAGTCATTATCCAACATTTTATCTACCAACTTTGCCGTTCCTGTACTCCAATACGAAAAAGTTTAGAGTTTAGGGTTCATTCCGTCATTCCTTGTCCATCATCCTCATCTTCATTACCCTTTTTCGGTCGTCAATCCCCAGTCCTTTACTTCTCAAACTTTTTTTTCTTACCCTTGTCAACGAGCTTATTCCTTTCTACCACTTAACCTCTGTACCTCTGTACCACAAATTTCTCTATTTTTGTTTATGTCTGGATGAGTTTTCTGAATAGCTATTGATTATCTTTTCTTTTTTATTCTTTGTAACATATCAAAAATATTTGAGTGTTTCTTCGTGTTTGTGAACAATTGTTCTAGCAAATATTTCTACTTCCCTTTATGAAAGATTCCCATTCATCCTAATTTTCACATTAAATTTCTCCTGTCTCTGTCCCTTGTTATAGACAGCAGCTTCTGGCTACAGTAGCTTTGGTCTATGTTGAAAGGGAAACGGGGAGGGATAAGTTGTTCTAGGTTAGGGGGAGAAGACATACAGATGGCTGTTCTGAAACATTATTAAATAAGGTCAACGCTCTCTCTCTCTCTCTCTCTCTCTCTCTCTCTCTCTCTCTCTCTAATGATGATTTGATTTAGAGCATTGTACGCCTGAAGAATTAAGTATTTCTTCCCTCTTTTTCGGCGAAAGGTTTTATCTGTAATGAACGTTGTTGTATGTTTTCCACTTGCAAGCGGTTTTATTTACGTTTTCGCAGAATACTGCCTAAATAGTTAAGGCCAGTTTTGATAGGGAAGTGGTGTTTTTTGTCTGTTTTATTTATTTATTTATTTATTTATTTATTTATTTTTTTTTTTTTTTTTTTACTTCCTTGTTTATGAGTTTGAAAGTGCTCAGCTTTTAGCATGCTTTCTGTAAATTTGAATATACTT
>NC_090735.1:100654070-100659070 GCF_036898095.1 Palaemon carinicauda
GCAGATGAAACAAAGGGATCTAATCCGAATTACAGATTCTTTCCACAGAAACAAACCTTCGCTTCGATTGCTTTCTACACCGAAGTATCTCTTTGATTAATCGTCGGCAGCAAAAAAGGTTTCGAGTCATATCTCAGAGCTAGGTCTGGAATCACAATCTTTTTGGGTACTCTGTTTCCCGATAAAGGGGATATTATGCCCTGCAGAGCGATTCATTATCTGCCTTGGCATAGGCCAAACAACTTCTTCCAGAGTTAATACTGCTAAGAAGCTTGTAACAATTTCATTAGATTGGCCATGGGTCAAAGTGAGATCAGAAAAATTAACAGAATATTAGCTAAAGCAACCATCATAATTGAACTATGATTTAAGGAAAGACGAGATAACTCAAAGGCGTTCAACACTAGAAAAAGAATAGCAAGATTTATTTCAGGAAATTGTAAATGGAAATAAGTTCATATATCATGTTGGGGATTGATTAGAGATTAACCCAAAGCACTGGAACCCTCCTGCTCACCTCATTTATTTTGAGACCCTTAACTTGTAACAGCACATTTGCAATTCTTAGTGGTAAATTTCATCGTCATTAAATCTGATTATCTGATGTATTTCAGTGAATAATAAAGTTATATAAATAGCCTCTTGCATTATAAATAGCCTCTTGCATTATAAATAGCCTCTTGCATTATAAATAGCCTCTTGCATTTACTCACACTAAACGCCTACACACACTCACATCAACACACATTCACACACAAACACACACACACACACACACACACACACATATATATATATATATATATATATATAAAACATGTGTATGTTTGTGCGTGTACGTGTGTGTTGTGTGTGTGCGCACATTTGTGAACAAATCGTGTATGGTCCAAGTGTGCAGCTGTTTCCTATTTCATACGCTGACTTACAGTAGATACACTTCGATTACTCAGGTTGCGAAACTGTAAGTCTCAAGTTAATAGTTTCATTATTGCTTTTCTTGAGAAGAGAAAACTCCAATATCGTCGGATGACCTCTCACCTTAAGGAAACATCAAGTTCATGAATGCAGACTATCAAGTTCTCCACCCGATCAACCCGACAACGTAAAGGAAATTAGGTGTATATTTATGATGGAGGCAAACCTGTATGTATGGTTACGGCTAACTTAGAATAAGGCAGTGTAGGGGGGGGGGTCGCAGGGGGACGTTTGCCCCCTGTTGTGTAAGCAAGTAAGGACACGGCTTCTAGATTAAGTTACGGGGGAAAGTTTAGGTTAGTTGATGTTCAATTTTAATCCACAGGGCAGGAACTGGCATCAGTTAAGTGTGCTGAAAATATCTTTCAGTTCAAAAAACTATTGAAAACCCATTTATTTTCACTCAGCTATAACATTGAGACAAATGCAATTAACCCTCTTTACATTACATAGGCTTTTAAATTCTTAACTATAATATAAATGATTTGGAAATCCCGTCTGAACGCTTAATAGCGGAAGCAGGGATACATGATAAACCGTCAGACATAGACATAGACATAGATATACAAAGGCTCCGAAAATTAGCAATGAATTGTGACGAACAGACTACATATAGAAAGTTAACAGACAATTTGAGGATTTATGTAGGAATCGGGTCCTGATCAGATACCTTGTTGGACGGAGGCTTCACCCAGAGAGAGCAAAGACTGAAGGGCGCAAGATCTATAGGCCTTGGAAGGACGTAAAATTAGTAAGGTTGGGGTCGTTGGAATGATTACAAAAAATCAGCAAGATGATAAGCGTACGAGTAATACGGATTAGTGTTGCATTTTCACCAAGAGAATAAATAATCAAACTACAAGGGAAAATTGCTTCACATGTAAATTGTGTATAGTTGGGATTATAGATGTAGATGGTTTTATAATATACCGAAAAATGTCATGTGTGGCAATAGGTGTGGAAGAAGGGCACACCTGCCGTATTCATTGTCTTCTAAATCATTTAGCCAAGGAGCAATGACAATCAGTTAAAGCCTTATCAAGAGTTTTAAGTATATTTGTGCACTAAGCTGAAAGCGAAACACTAACTATCAATTACGAAAGGTCATATATCTCGATACTGTCATTTAATGTCTGGCTTTTGAAGAGGATGATATTTACTTTGTAAATGATTTGATCTATGTTCATTACCATTTGTCTCCCCCATTCACCCATACCCTGACAGTCATTTATCATAGCCGTGTTTACAATTCCTCGCCGACTATTTAGAGGCCTCACAAAATTCCACTAATGAACTACAGTAGACTTTGCGTACAATAGCTTGGAAAATAATTGCGATATGTATTTGCTTTCTACGTGTCATTTAAAGACATTTTTTTTCAAAGTGTATAGATTTTGCATGGTGTTTTGCATTGCATATGCTAAAGATTTGCATCTCTGAGTCTGATAATGGAATTAATACAAACAAATTTTAGCTCCTTTTTTTTTGTGCCGAAGAATTTTCTCAGTGCTAATGTTGTGGGATGTATTCAAATGTATTCAAACTTTAATTATGCTTTATTTCAAAACATGGAACTCTATAGTATTAAATACTTTCCGTAGTTTCTCACTTTCTGCTAAGTGCCCTACATTCAGCGCTACACCTATATGAAATATGAAAGTTATAGATAGCTGAAAAATAAATATAAAGTATTAAATGCCTGTTCTTGATATGGGATATGTTTTACGTTTTTAATTTCTTTGATCTCATTATTAACAAAATTTTAGTGCAAATACCATATTCCCAACGCATATGATTTGGTCATTATACGCGATAAAAAATGAACATTGAATAATGGTGTCCAACCGGAAAACCAGGGAAGGACGAAAGATCTGACTAAGATTTTAAATCTAAAGTATATATCACGTGAGTAGGAGGTAAATGACTGCACAACTTTAGTATGGTAACAAGGAAAAAAGGTAACGGAATAAGAATTACCGGATAATCAAAAACATAGATTTCAGTAAATCGGAGTAAAGAAAAACGAAAGAGGCAATTTCAATACAGATAAAAGAGAAATTATTCTTCTCCCTTGCAGAAGAACCTTATAATTTTTCCGGATAAATCGTCTTTCGATGACTCACCGTATCAGATTGCAATAAAGTGAAATCTCCTTTATCTATAGACCCTGGACAAAAGGCACAAGACATCTTATGAGGCTGATGGATCACTACAGAGATTGACGTATGACAACTTCGTCATTACAGTGATGAGCCCATGCGATGGTCCGCCCTGAATAAATGCTACATACATATTTCGTGACTTATATTAAATTTTCATACATAGACATAGACGCACATAATATATATGTATATGTATACATATATATATATATATATATAATGTATATATACATATATATATATATATATATGTAGTATATATATATATATATATGCAGTATATATATATATATATATATGTACTGTATATATACATATATATATATATATATATATAAAAATATATATATATATATATATATATGTATAAATATGTGTTAAAACATCTTTAAATCTTTTCTAGAAATACTCAATGTAATAATCATACAATCCATTCAAGAGATTAAACCAGAATGTACATTGTTGTTAACAAGTAATGAACGAGGGGAAAGGTCTACTGTCCCCTCTTACTAATTGCTTCATTTCCCCTTTCTTTGATCTTTTTAGTAAACACGTTGACTAGTTGTGAATGAGTTTGTTTTAGAATATAGCAACAAAATCTCTCCATCTCTTCCTCCGACTTCGTTGGATAAGTTACCATTATGTTGGTCGAATTATATATATATATATATATATATATATACATATATATATATATATATATATATATCTATATATATATATATATCCAAATAAGCCATATATATTTTTGATATATTAATGTCTGGATTCTCTTAACGACCTCGGGATCAGAGCCCCAGGCGAAATCACACAAAGACAAGAGCTTGGCTCCGGCCGGGAATCGAACCCTGGTCGGCAAGCTTATATAGACAGTGACTAACTCACTTGGCCACGAAGAAAGATATCTTTCTTCGTGGCCAGAGTGGGTTAGTCACTGTCTATATAAGCTTGCCGACCAGGGTTCGATTCCCGGCCGGAGCCAAGCTCTTGTCTTTGTGTGATTTCGCCTGGGGCTCTGATCCCGAGGTCGTTAAGAGAATCCAGACATTAATAAATCAAAAATATATATGGCTTATTTGAATATGAAAAACACGTAAAAATTTGCAAAATTTATCAATATATATATATATATATATATACATATATGTATATATAAATATATACGTATATATATATATATATATATACATATATATTTATAATATACATATATGTATATATATATATATATATATGGTATGTATGTATGTATGTATATATACATATATATAAAGGCTTTCTATATAGTAAATTTCCTTTAAAAATTATGATTTTTATGTAATCGGCGTTGTTGTTGCTCCTGCAATAATTCTCATTTGATATTATGATGTTACTAAGCCATTCATATACAATACTAAATGAATTCAAAACAAATTTATTGATATCCTACCAAAGTAGTCAACAAATTAGATAATCTAATTAATTCCAAAAAAAGACCAAGTATTTGAGTAGTGTTTTTTGGAGAGTATGAATTTTGGTATGATAGCTATAAAACCCTTCGATCCACTACAAGAGTATTACTGAAGTAGTGAGACCAATATAATTCTTTCTCTGAATCCTCGTTCTGAATCTTAAATGACTTTTGAATAAGAGATATATCTTTTATAGTGGATATCTGCTGTTTTCTCTAATTTATTCATTATGATGAGATGATAAGAAACTGTTTTTTAAAGTTTCCCTTCATCACGTCAGCTTAATGAGCCCCTTATAAAAAAAAAAAAAAAAAAAATTAGAATATTTTGTATTCTTTTGATTTTCTTACTACGTACTTAGAAAGGATTACCCATGCCATTATCATTACTTTCTTTGAAGACATTACAATGT
>NC_090735.1:100664070-100679070 GCF_036898095.1 Palaemon carinicauda
TACGTGCTGCCATCTCCGATGTCGATACCTTGTTCATAAAGGACCTGATGACTAAAGTCGACGCCCTTATGGACAGCCACATCACCACCAAGACCTCCATCAATGCCTCCACTCCTGATGAAGAGGACAACTATTTAATATTGACCAAAGCTGACATGAATGCGGTAGGACACTGATCCCTACCCTGTGACGTGACAAAACAGTGATAAAGTAGACCACAACCCACATATACCACTAATCTCACTAATCTTTTTGTCACTAATCTTTTTTTTTTTTTTACATGGTGCAGATACGGGCGTGCAGGTTTTATTAGATATGGGTGCTTATCATTCTCTTCTACAAAGTCCACTCTCCATGATAGGACGTAGTCTGTCTAAATCTGCCGTCTGACTGATAAATACCAATGAATCTGCTATCCCAACCCTTAGGTTTGAGACCCTCACATTATCGTTTGGGAGTGCCAAATATCAATGGAAGTTTTTCGTCGCTGATGTCACATTGCCAATCCTCAGTGTGGATTTCCTCTCCCATTTCCACCTCCTGGTTGATTTCGTTTACCGACGGTTAGTCAAGGAGGACTCTTATTTGTCGAAAACTCTTTAACTCACCCCATCCGACCTCGCTCTCCATATCAGTGCACCCACAGATGCCTACACATACCTCCTCACATAATACAAGGAAGTCTTCCATCCAGAACTTTGCCAAACGCCCATAGTTTCTGCCAAACGCGGTATTTGTCACCATATAAAGACAATGGAAATCCAAGAGTTTGCCAGTTTTAGACATCTGGCACCAGATCGTTCACCAAAATGGAAGAAATGGGTCTTTGCCAAAAGGCCTCGACCCCTTGATTGACACCCTCACACATTGTCTAAATTTAGCTCCCTATGTCCGTGTGGGGATTACAGGCATTCGAACATGCAGACAGAACCGGATCACTACCCTTTCCAAACATTGCTGACGTGACCTCTTATTTGCGCAAATCAAAGGTTTTTTCTATGCTCTGCCTCCTGAAGGGGTGTTTTTAGGTGCCCATAAACCAAGAAGACATTTCTAAGACCACCATCACCACCCCATTCAATTTATACACCTTTAATTACTCCTGTTGTGGCGTTCGTGATACTGGGACCACTTTCATACGCCTCATGGATGGTTTTTCAGGGGACCTCCCCTTCTGTGTATGTTACATGGACGAAATACTTGTGTTCTCTTCTTCCAAAGAGGGACACCTCCATCACCTATTCATCATGCTCGACTGCCTACAACAGAATGGCCATGTAGTCTGGTACGACGAGTCTATCTTTAGCGCCAATGAAGTATCGTTCCTAGGGCAGTGCAACACTGCTGAAGGAGTCCACCCCCTCCCGGAGAAGGTAGCAGCCCTTCACAACTTCCCCATCATCAAAGCACGGCAAGAATTCTTGGGCATAATCAACTATCATCAATGTTTCCTGCCAGCCATCACCACCACACTTGAACCTCTCTACACTTCTCTCAAGAGCAAGCCACGAAGCTGCCTTCTGCAATGCAAAGAAGGCCCTATCTACCACTGTGGCTCTCCCTTTTCCTGTGTCCCATGCACCTCACCTTCTCTCCACCGATGCCAGCGACGTCTATATTGGTGCAGTGCTTGAGCAGGTGGTCAAAAGCTAGCCATGCTCATTGGTCTTCAGTAGAAAACTGTCCAAGGCAGAATCCTGCTACTCTACCTTCAACCGTGAATTGCTGGAGGTAAACTTGGCAGTCCATCCCTTTTGCCTATTCTTAGTGCACACCTTTTTTTGAAAGTCTGATGCCTGGTCCTCCCGTCAACACTGACATCTCTCTTCCATGGCTGTATACAATCTCACCCTTTAACACATCCGAGGGAAAATGAATCGCTTTGCCGATGCCCTGTCAAGAAACCCATTGGCTGCCATTCACCTGGGATTGGCTTGCAGTGCTTGGCAGGAGCCTAACAAAAACGATCCAGAGTACCAAGCATGTAGGATGCCCTGCACACCCCTGTTGGGAAGACGTCCCCTTCGATGACTCCAATGCCACCCTCTACTGAGACATTAGTAATAGTATACTGCGACTATGGATACCTGCTCCCATGCTCTAACAGGTGTATAATTTCATTTAAGGCCTTTCACACCCCTATCGCTCTTCTATTGCACAGCTACTGAAGTTCATTTGGCATGACATTACTAAGGATGCTAAGAATTGGGTCCATGCCTATACTTCATGCCAGACCTCAAAATATATCACCACACGGATTGAGGAGTGGACACCTTTTCTCAAGCTCAGTGGTGCTTTACACATCAATGTAGTAGCTCCCCTATCCACATTACAAGAAGATCATTACCTGTTTACCATCATTGACCGGGGAAACTGCAACATCCGCCTCATGTATATCTGCTTTAATCTCAAGGTGGATAACAGGATTCGGTATCCCTGAGCATATTACTTATGACAAGGGTAAGAATTTCACCTCTCAATTGCAGACATCTTTAGCAAATTTCCTTGGAATTATCCTACCTCAGGCAACCGCCTACAAAGCTGCTGCCAACAAAATGGATGAACGTTTTCATCGCAACCTCAAAGCAGCTTTGATGTCCCGCTTTAAGGACTACAACTTGTTTACTCAGCTTCCCTGGTCCTCCTGGGACTAAGAACCACTCCTAAAGATGCCCTGGAAATCTCGGCAGCTGAAGTAGTGTATGGCGTCCCATTGGTTGTCCCTGCTGAATTTCCTCTGTCCACAACCTCCTACGATAATCTTCAGCGCCTACGTCACATTACTTCTTGCAGCCAAACTTACAAGCCACCGACAAAGGAACATAACCGAGAGATCTGTACTGAGCAACGCACGTTTTCCTGTGCACTGGCACTAAAAAGCCACCGCTAACGCCCCCTTTCACGGCCTATCTCCTCGTAATCTGTCGTACTCCAAAAGCATTCTTAATTACATTCGTGGCAAAGAAGACCGGGTCTCCATTGATCAGCTAAAACCTTCATAACTCTTGCAAAATGACCCGCCTATAGTACGTCTCTCTAGAGCACGGGGCCCAATTTCACAGATGTCATTTCTAAGGGGACCGGCATGTACCGCACATGTTTCAAACACGCTAGTACAATGTAACGGTTTTGGCTTTCTATCTTATCACTCGCTCCTCCGTAATGTCAATAGACCATCATGTGTAATAATGCTAGCTCATGTTTTACTATGTTTGAATTTTTGTGACATTCTTGCTCGCAAGTTATATATGAAGTCGATGATTATCTAATAAAGTTTAGTTGCATTCACCTCGCCTCTCAGTTATCACCTAACGGCTCTCTCGTACAATATGCATCTAGGCTTAATACATAAAGTCAACATGTAAACAAATGAATTACGGGAAAGGAAACTGTATAAGTTGAAAGGATATTGTAAAGGAAGGTGAAAATGAAGTTCAGTGGTTGCAAAAATTACAAAAAAGGAAGAGAGAGAGAGAGAGAGAGAGAGAGAGAGAGAGAGAGAGAGAGAGAGAGAGAGAGAGATGTGGGCTGTGCAAGTGAGGGAGGTATATAACGGGGTTAGGAAGGGTCGGATCGGTGTCTGTGTTTGTTTTTAATTTGCACGACTGAGCCCATTTCCATGTAGGCATGGGAGTTCACCAGATGACACATAGGCAGACAAACAGATGGATTATACGCGAGCAAGAGCCCATATGCACTTTATAAAAGGCATATAAACAAACCGGAGAACAATCTTCCATCGGGGAATGAAGCAGTGCTACAATATTCCAGATTCACAAAGAGGATAAGAAAATATTTTAGTCATGTTTCCCTTTCGATGAAACATTTTTTCTGACTCCGGGGAAGTCTGGTTTGTATAAGAAGCTTTTACATAAAAATACATTTTTCATCTATCTGTGCGGCATATTTGTCTTACAAAATCTAAGTACAAGGACTCGGCAAAAGAAAAAAATAAATGCAAAGAATTGTTAAAGCAGCACAACCTTTTGATTATAGGAAAATAAACGAACAAAAAGTTTCCAGTATTTTCTTTTCTGAACAGTAAATGTGTATGAACATATGAATCTATAAAATTTCTAACAACCTTTATTCATTACGAAATAAAAGAAATCCAAATTTAAAAACCTTATTTGCAATGTATGTTTCATGGAAATATTGGAAATGCTAACTCGATTTAATTCCCACTGCCGGTAGTTAAATGCAATTAAAGTCTGTAAGAATCTTCAAACACTCAAGGTAGGCTCTTAAATCCATTTACGCATTACCAAACGTTCAAGAGTCAATTAAGATCACAATTAACTTCATAATACCTGAATGGAAGTACCTCGTTAAAGCTAGCAGAAAGAAACTAAGTAAGCCATTTGCTTCAGTAGCTCGGGAATTTTGCCATTACGATATTCCGGATATAAGGGACACGGATAAATTTTGTAGACTCAGCAATGGTAGGAGACTCTACTCTCTCTCTCTCCCGCACTGACAGCCGGGAATTTCACACAATGAAATCCATCGCTGGTAAAACACTGTCGTAATGCTCAGCGTTGTCAGCTCACCGTTAATTTTGGGGGGATTTTTAGGGAATCTAGTTTTATTACTCCAGATGTAATCCCAGGTATCATTCTCTGGAAGAATTAAGACTCAATGAAAAGCGATTAGTAGTAATCTAGGCTTAAAAGGAAAGTATAAAACTGAAGTAAAAGATGTTGAAATGCTTGTAGAAAAAAATGCCAGAAATGGAGAAGTTAGACATTATCCAAATCTGATGATTTTGTGATGAAACGTCTGATGAAATAACGTGTAACAACAATAAAAGGATCAACAAGACACGAGAAAGCAGATGCTTAAAAGAAGCCTGATCTGAAATTTCATGAACTGCAGAATAATGGAAAATGCTGTATTGTGAATTTTTTCTGCCTTCTTGTATACGTCATTTACATAAAAAAAAAAAAAAAGCTTTTTTATAATCTAACAGACTGCCATGCTCAAGTGATAGCAGTTGTACTTTACAGATATTATTTGCACAATTATATTCATATGGAAGAAAATTTGAAATTCTGAATTGATTTTACATGAACTACATAAGAAATTAAAGTAAACAAATCCAGCAATAAAAAGCAAATGAAAAATCACGACAAATCCCCCTTAAAATTCTATTCTCTTTTGTTTACGTTTGGACGCACATGTCAATTTCACTTTTATTTTTTTGAAAAAAAAAAAAAAATTGTTCTTAAGAAGATTTTAAATTTACTTGGAAATTTACAAAACCCTCCAAATTTGTTTCTCATTCTCACCTAAATCTGAGAATGAGAATCTATTTAGGAAAAGTAATGAGGACACTCAGGTCGGCTCCATTTCCCATGAATAATGGAATTCGTTCGGTTTAAGCTGAGTAGAAAGAAATGTAAAGGAGAAAACAAAACGACCAAGATAATAAATAAGACGACAAAGTTGTCTAAATATGCAGAGGCTGACTGTTGCGTGACGAAGTGTCTGTTTTGATATACGCGAGGTTTGCTAATGGATACCTGAGCTCTTTATGATATTTGATCTTCTATTTGATATATAGTAGGGTAAGGCAATTTTGGACAGAGGCAATTTTGGACAAGCGAGGCAAAAATTGGACAGATGCAATATCTCTAAAACTATTTATAATTTTCAAAAACTATAATGCTGTTAGGAATTGCCCAACCTTCTACTTTATAAATATTAGTATGTTTGGTTTTGAAAAAGTTTTAAATATCACTAAAAAAATTGTTGAATATGGGTGTCCAATAATTCCCTCGCCTTACTATACATCCCTAATGGCGTTAAATGGTTTCTCTAATATATTAGACAGGGGAATATTCGTGATGAGTGATTGTTTTATAGCCCATTATTAATCCATACTCTTAACAGACCACATTCCCTTCAAGATTCGACTCTGACAGTTTATTTAACAAGTTATTTTCATAGCATAGTTTTGACTTCTCTGCGTTAAAGCATAAGTAATCCCTTGACACAAATTTAACCTACTGTTAGTTTCAGTATGTACAACGTAAATAGAGAAATAACGAAATGAAGTCAAGGAAAAATCAAATCATTATCTTCTATGAGTAAGCTAACCAATTTCTATATGTCAACACCTGATGATAAAATAAATAGACATTATACACCATTACTGACTAAAGCAACCGTCATATGCCTTGTTAGAGTTAAACATGATAATATGCTATATTAGTGCGAAAGAATTTTAATAATTTACTGTTCACTAATCATAATGAATCACATCCTACCTTCATTAAACTAATATAGGATGGATTTGCCTTACTGTAAATGTAAAAGAGAAATATGTAAAATTATTTTCTAATCCAGAAATTTTCAAAATTAATTAACCATTCATTATACAACAAGATTTCGTAAAGATATGATATGTCATGAGCGAGCAAAAACAGGTTCAAGTAAATATATTAAGCCATAACCAATCTAAACAAACATTTTACGTTAAGTCTGACGAATCAATTCTAGACAGACTTGAACTAATTTATTATCATATTTCATGTCGGACCTAGACGCTAATTGCAGTCATTGTTTGAAAAAGTAAGACAAGGAGGCATTCTGTATGAATTTAAACCGTTAAAACTAAACGCTGGTTCTAAATTATCATTTACGACATAAAGAGCTTCAAAGACCCAGGAGGGAGCCTGTTTGTAAAGGGCTTCACCGGGCCGTGCTATCAAGCCAGAATTAAATCCGACGACAGCATTCACAGTGAATATCCATTTTTAGCCTCTTTCTCTTCGCTTCTATTATTGGAATGTTATCCTAGAGCCAGGTAGGAATGTTGCTGAAGTCACTGAAATGGCCTCCCTTTAATGGGCCGAGAACTGGGCTGAAATAGTTTCAGGGTTGTTTTCCCGAGAGCTAACTGAAAATGAAGACCTGCATCGTTGTCTGAAGTATGCTAGGAATTTTATTTGACTCTTTTTAAACTTGTAATTGCTTCAGTGGCTTGTTTTGACAGAGGTAAGATTTTGTGAGTATTTATTTTTCTGACTAGATACGACGGCGAGGTATTTAGCCTTCACTCGATATGACACGTTTATTCTTCATGAGTATTTAACTTTTCATGTTATTTCCCTTATCATCATGTTTTAATCAAGGATACTTAAAGTGGATAATTCTAAATTATTAATTTTTACATCTTAGACATAATTCTTTCAGGAATGTTTGATTTTTCACTTCCTTATCTGTTTCTTCAACTGTATCATCTATTACAATGATATATTAAAAAGTCTTCTTAATATAATTTATCCAGAGAAAAGGTTTAAAAAAAAAATGTGGGAGGAATAATAAACCTAGCAAACAAGTAAAGGAAGCATTCAAGCCCAACTTCTCCATTATTAGAACCAGGGATACAGCACGTGATTTTGGGGCTCAGAGGTCACAGTCAATCTATATTGGAAACTTTATTACACAACCTAAATATGAATCAAAGTTTAATTTTCCTTAATAATAATAATAGTATATATATATATATATATATATATATATATATATATATATATATATATATATATATATATATATATATATATATATATATATATAGGGAGAGAATGGGTATAAGAAATGAGTTAGCGGCTAGAGTGGATATGAATGTGTTGAGGTGGTTTGGCCATGTTGAGAGAATGGAAAATGGTTGTCTGCTAAAGAAGGTGATGAATGCAAGAGTTAATGGGAGAAGTACAAGAGGAAGGCCAAGGTTTGGGTGGATGGATGATGTAAAGAAAGCTCTGAGTGATAGGAGGATAGATGTGAGAGAGGCAAGAGAGCGCGTTAGAAATAGGAATGAATGGAGAGCGATTGTGACGCAGTTCCAGTAGGCCCTGTTGCTTCCTCCGGTGCCTTAGATGACCGCAGAGGTAGCAGCAGTAGGGGACTCAGCATTATGAAGCTTCATCTGTGGTGGAAATGTGGGAGGTTGGGCTGTGGCACCCTAGCAGTACCAGCTGAACTCGGTTGAGTCCCTGGTTAGGCTGAAGGAACGTAGAGAGTAGAGGTCCCCTTTTTTGTTTTGTTTCATTGTTGGTGTCGGCTACCCCCCAAAATTGGGGGAAGTGCCTGGGTATATGTATATGTATGTATATACATATATATATATATGTATATAGATAGATATATATATATATATATATATATATATATATATATATATATATATATATATATATATATATATATATATACATATATATATATATATATATATATATATATATATATATATATATATATATATATACACATACATATATATATATATATATATATATATATATATATATATATATATATATATTCATCTATTATTTGACAGCATTTAAGGTCGAGGGAACCCTTATTTAACATAAATTTAACTTTATTAGATCTGGAATATTGTTAAATGATCACCATGGCATTAGTTAGAGAAGTTTTGTACATTTTTAAACGTTTATTTCATTTCTATGGTTTATCGAGATTACTTTTGTTTTAGTTCACATAAGGATACAGTAATTCTCTAAGTTATAGCTTAATCTGATATTATATTTTTCTCCTTTCCCTGATTTATCAGTTATGTATTAGAGTCATGGTTTTTATTTCTGTATTCTCTATATATTGATGTGCAATCATACGTTTTGCTCTGTGTAATAAACTATAGCACTGCTCTGATATCTGTTTTCATGTAAATAAGTATTATATAGAAATGTAAGAATACGGGTAGCTAGATCATTCAGACATTATCCAACCTCCAAAGGTAAGAACTTCCCGGTCTTAATTTCTCCCACTTTATATTGTTGCCATTTATTATGGTTTTAAAGTTCATCAACAAAAGAGAGAGAGAGAGAGAGAGAGAGAGAGAGAGAGAGAGAGAGAGAGAGAGAGAGAGAGAGAGAGAGAGAGAGGCGGGCTGTGTTGTGTAGAACATGTGCCTGTTAAATTTATACTTAACTAAAGAATCATTAATGACCCATTCCCACAGCTACACAGAAGGGTGTATCAACAGTGCGTTGAATTCCATGTAGCCCTTCACCTCTCTCCTGCGTGCCCCATTGCTTTATCTGGAGACTAAGGTCTTGCTTTCCAGGACATTTTACACATCACATATACCGCACTTTATAAGTCATCCAATGAGAGATAAAGACGGAAAAACACGCACATACACGCACACCCACACACACACACGTATATATATATATATATATATATATATATATATATATATATATATATATATATATATATATATATATATATATATATATATATATATATATATATATATATATTTACTTGTTTTTTTATGTATATATATATATTTACTTGTTTATATATATATATATATATATATATATATATATATATATATATATATATATATATATATATATATATATGTGTGTGTTTATATACACACATATATATATATATATATATATATATATATATATATATATATATATATATATATATATATATATATTTATACATATATATATATGTATATATATATATATATATATATATATATATATATTTACTTGTTTATATATATATATATATATATATATATATATATATATATATATATATATATATATATATATATATATATATATATATATATATATATATATATGTGTGTGTTTATATACACACACACATATATATATATATATATATATATATATATATATATATATATATATATATATATATATATATATATATATATATATATATATATAACACGGCCTTCCATTCGAGTCTGTTTATGATCTTTCTACGCCAGTCTATACCAGCAAATTTTCTCAGCGCATCTATCCTTCGTCTTCTCTTTCTTCCCCTGCTTCTTTTGCAATCCCTCTCTAGGGATATATTCTGTTTGTTCTTAATGTCCCTGTATTATCTGTTGGTCTCATAATATGTTCTGCCCATGTCCATTTCTTTTCCTAACATGTTATTAGAATATCCTCTACTTTAGTATGTTCGTATCTATGTTGCTCTACTCTGTCTCTTAGTGTTATTCCTATCATTATCCTTTCCATAGCTCTTTGAGTTGTAACTAGCATATATTCTATAAGGATTTAGTAAGGCTGCAAGATCCTGATGCATAAGTTGAAATTGGCATTTTACCTTTTATAATCTCATGTTGTTTACCAAGTGCTCTCCAATCTATGCTTATTCTTGTTTTCATTTCGTTCTTGGGGAAACACTTACTGTCTGCCTTAAGTACATATATTCATCAACAATCTCCTAAGTTCCTCCTTAACTCCTATTTTATGTCTCGCTGAACTTTCATTGAACAATACTTTAGGTTTATTCATATTGATTTTCAGTCCTACATTTCTGCTTTTTCTATTTAAATCTTCTATCATCTTTTGTAACTCCTTCCATGATTCACTAGATGCAACTATGTCTTCTGCAAATCTTAAGTTTTTAAGTTATTTCCATTAATAATAATTCCTACATTTTCCCAATCTAAATTCTTAGAAAACTTTTATGCTTGCTGTAAATAATTTAGGAGAGATGGGGTCTCCCTGTCTAACTCCTTTCGCAAAGAAAATTTTCTCTCTATCTATAGGTAGTTTTAGGATTGCTGCACTTTCTCTATAGATATCTTCAAGTGTTCTTACATAAAATTCATCTGTTCCTTGTCTTTGAAGAGCTTTCATTACTTCGAGGCTTTGACAGAATCGAAAGGTTTCTCATATTGTATTGTATAAATGCCATACATGTTGGTTTGTCATACTTTGTTGATTTTCCCATTACCATGGATATGGTCAGTTGTTGAATTTCCACTTCTAAAGCGTGCCTGCTCTCTTGGGTAATTAAAATTTAGTTGCCTTTTTATTCGGACTAATGTGATCTTTGTAAATACGGAGAGTAAAATTATTGGGCGGTAATTCTTTTGTCCCTCCCTTTGTGTAAATTAGTATAATGATGATTTTCTTTTCCAGGCTATAGGTATAAAACATTCTTGTAGACATTTGGTTTAAAGTTCAGCCAGATTTACTACTATGAAATCTCCTCCGTCTATTATTTAATCCGTTGTCAACCCAGTTTTTCTTGCTTCTTCCTTTCTTTACTCTTTCATCAATTTTGGTTTGATTGTGTTGACAAATATCTTAGGTTTATACTTTGTTTATTATTTTGGATAGTTCAGCTAATTCTATTCCATCTCTCTTGGATTTTACCCTCATTTTCAATCTTTCCTTTATTAGTTTTTTTATCTTTTCCTTGATGTTGTTTAGGAAAATTTCTGCTTATCTATTGTTGTAATTCCAATACAAATTTACTTAAAATACTGTACAATTTTCCTTCATTTGCTTCCATTTCATCATTTAGTAAAGGTATTTATTTGCTATAGTTAAAGTAAACTCATCAGATTTTTCTCATATAACAGGAGTGTTTATATTCTTTCTTAAAGTTCGTTGTTTTATCTCTTCTTTTGAATATAAACAAATTTTGCTTCTCACCATTTCATAATCACTTGACTTTACCTTGTCTAACAGAGTTATTTCCTTAACTAAATTAACCTTTTCGCTGATAAAAAATATATTTAACGTTTCGTTTCTCCATTTGGGCTTCTTCGTATCCTTTTTCTAAGCTCCTTTTTATAACGTAATGTGTTCACGATTTGAAGATTGTTTCTTTCAGTAAGTTCTACAATTATATATATATATATATATATATATATATATATATATATATATATATATATATATGTAGATATATATGTGTATATATATATATATACATATATATATATATATATATATATATATATATATATATATATATATATATATATATATATATATATATAGAGATCTTTATATATATATATATATATATATATATATATATATATATATATATATATATATATATATATATATATATATATAATGTGTTCACGATTTGAAGATTGTTTGATTCAGCTAGTTTTACAATCATATATATATATATATATATATATATATATATATATATATATATATATATATATATATATATATATACATACATATATATATATATATATATATATATATATATATATATATATATAGCTATATATATATATATATATATATATATATATATATATATATATATATATATATATATATATATATATATAGATAGATATATATATGTGTATATATATATGTATAGATCTTTATATATATATATATATATATATATATATATATATATATATATATATATATATATATCTATATATATATATATATATATATATATATATATATATATATATATATATATATATATCTGTATGGATCTTTATACATATATGTATATATATATATATATATATATATATATATATATATATATATATATATATATATATATAATATATATATATATATATATATATATATATATATATATATATATATATATATATATATATATATATATATATATATATATATATATATATATAAGCATAAGATGAAAACCATTTGGTAAAGTATTACCCATGCAGGAGAAACTTGGCGCCATACTAAAATCTTAGTACATGAGCTAGTTACAGCTCAAAGAGGTATGGAAAAAGTAATGGTGGGAATAGCACTAGCACTAGAGACAGAAAGAGAGCTACGTGGATGCAGAACAAACTAAAGTAAAAGATATTCTAACAACTTGTCAGAAATAGAAATGGACGCAGGCAAGAAATATAATGATATTGAAGATAATATATGATTAAAAGAATAACAGAGTCGGTTCCTAGTTTAGATAACAAACGAAACAGGGAAAGAAAGAGCAGACAATGGATTGACGAGTTAAGGAAATTTGAGGGTGTATACTGGCTTATAAAAACAATAAAGACTCGTGTGGAAGAACATACCTAAGGCCTTTGTCCAGCAGTGGTCTATCAACGACTGAAGATTATTATGATATATATATATATATATATATATATATATATATATATATATATATATATATATATATATATATATATATATATATACATACATGTATGTATTTAAATATATATATATATATATATATATATATATATATATATATATATATATATATATATATATATATATATATATATATATATATATATATATATATATATAACACGACATTAATTTGAATTATCCAGACAGAGAATATTGTTATTGAACATGTTTTCATTATTTTTTACCTTTCAAAAATAGCGACTATAAAAACTTTAAAATCTCAAAGGAATTCTCCAATGTAATCTCGGAACGATCTATGTGATCATAATGGCCACGAAATTATTATGAATAGCAAGGTCTATTACTGTATAATTGCAGCATCCTTTACTTTCATCCGTCAAAGCATGGTACGTATGTTATATCATTTTCTTTGCACTCGAAATCATGGATTTTCTTACCTACATTCAATTCAGCTCACATACATACGTTTATTTTTTTTTATTTCAATTTATTCCTGATAACGTAGAAATAAAATGTATATATTTTTTTTTTTTACTTTTTATAATTAAATTAAAACATTATTGATTGATTCTTGTAATTTGAACCTGAACAGAGTTAACATTTAATTCCAAATTATTTCCATCAAGCTTCGCTCACTCGTAATTAATCGTTCACTTATACACATACATGCTTATATTTCAAAAGGACGATTATGGTTTGATTTTAAGGGTAAAATCAAGGATGGCAACAGAATGATTGGTTTTGTAACCTTCTCTTTTTTTTCATGTTCTCATAGGACTGAATTGAAAACGCTTGGTTAATTGAGTATAATTCTTTTAATATTGCAAACCAGAGTCTTCTAAGATAAGGAAATAAAAAGGAATAAGATTTCTTTTAAACATAATGTAAAGAAAATTTGACATATGTAATCCTATGATAAAATTCAAAAACTTTAGGATTACGTTATAGTGGCTAGTTTGTTGATAGAAAATTATGATTAGAATTGTTTTCAAATTTCTTGAATAAACGTCGTCTATAAAAGGAGGTTGATATAATAGTTTTACAATGAAATAATGTTGAAATAATCAAATCTTATTTGAACAAATTAAATAAGGGAATAATTTTAGAGTTCCTGACCGGTGAAAATATCTAAACTTGCTACAATAAATGAGTATTTCCAATTATGGTTCATATTTTGAGAAAATTGTCTAAAACTATACGTCCTTCTCCAAATTCCTGTTAACATGCACAATTTATCAGCTTACGAATGTCATTTTACATTTATGAAATCATGCTCATGGTTTGACTCGGACTCTGAAAAGAAATATATTCTAGAAAATTGATGTGATTGAGCACCTACATAGAACTATAATATTTCAAATTCCTTTTGGAAAAACATTCTTATTTTGAAGAAAATAATGATCTATATTCCTTTTCATGGTACATTTTAGTATGCAATATCTATAAGTTTTGAAATATGAGTTTTGATTTGGTGCAATTTGGAAAATGAACTGATCTCGCAAAATCCCTAAATCTTATTCGTTATCTACATTTTGTTGAAAAAAGACAGTTCTCTACTCTCTGCATTTAAAAGTTAGTAACAATCCATTATTGTATTATATTCAAACATTAAGAAAATAAGCGAATAGCCTCACAAAATAATATTGCTATGCTGCCATCATTTGAGTAAAATATTATTAATGTGAAGAGCAGTATAAATTTTAATACAGTTCGATATGGAATTCAAGTCTACGGATATTTTATGAATACATTAAAAGATATTCCACCCGCCGGGTCTTACCTTCTGCATTATCATTATGATAATAATTTATATATTAAAACCTTTTTTATTGTTCTATTTCCCTTACCTCATATTCATTATCAATATCATTTCTATCACAAATTTTATTATTACTATTGGAAAAAAATTGTCACATGCGACGAAATAAATTTAAAATTTCTACTTTAGGATAATTGCGAAATTGGGAAGTAAGAGAAAACTAGCAAAATGTTTAATCTGCGTTTGTAAAATTTACTG
>NC_090735.1:100684070-100691570 GCF_036898095.1 Palaemon carinicauda
CTTATAATGTGATAAATGGGGCCCCAATTATCTGTGATTGATAAAGGATTTGAGATTTTAAATGGTATCATGTCCAGGAACCTTTGATATTTTTAATTATTTATTACTTTTTAGGATCTGTTCATGGTTTTGATACTATCATTTTATCAATTAAATAGAACTCGGTATATCCAATGCTAAAGATGTTAGGAAATTCTAAATGGAATCTCTATTTTCTAACGTATATATATATATATATATATATATATATATATATATATATATATATATATATATATATATATATATATATATATATAATATACATACGTATATATATATATATATATATATATATATATATATATATATATATATACATATATATATATATATATATATATATATATATATATATATATATATATATATATATATATATATATATATATATATATATGTATATATATATATATATATATATATATATATATATATATATATATATATATATATATATATATATATATATATATATATATATATATATATATATATGTTTTGGGCAGAAAAGGTTCCTTTACAACTTGGGGTTATGTTGTTTTTAAATAGTTGTATCTAAAACTTTGTTTCTTAAAATGTCGATAAAACAATTATGCTTTATTCGGGACAGATAAAGTAGAGACGTCATAATAGAGACTGTGATTTCCAGTCCTCTGTGTCTGTATGGCGAGTCATCAGCAGCCACTGCCATAGCGTTGTTGGTCCTTGTTTATGTGAAAACGTTCTTAAGGATATTTTCATAGTCCAGACTATGCCTCTAATGACTAATCTTCAAACCTTCACGCTAGTATAAGAATATAGCATCAGGTAACAATACCGACTAAAACAACAGTAACTTCAAGCACGTTGAATGCTATACTTGTGAATATGGAGCCCTCAAAATTCTAGCTAAAGCGGTCTTTTTTTGGGGGGTGGGGGGGAGGTGGGGGGGGGGGGGAGGCTAAATCAGTAACTTGTCATCATCAGTACTGATAGTGATGATACCATCCCGTTGATTAAGTAGATAAAGTATCATAAACAAAATATGGGCATTATTAACTGCAACGCATATATACATTTGATAGAAATATCACCTGCAAAAGAAAATATGATTTTCTCTTTCAACTAAAAAGTTCGCACGGTTACCGAAATAACTAATATAATTATAATTGTAAACTTGTGTAGAACCACTAGCAGCAACAGACTAGACACAAACTTACTTTTATCCTAGTGCGACGATAGAATCTAATTCATGCAGTTAGCCAAGGCACTGGCCACCCGTTGAGATACTGCCGATAGAGGGTTATAGAGTCATTTGACTGACCAGACAGTATTACATTGGATCCCTCTCTGTGGTTACGGGTAATTTATACTATTTACTTTATCTGCACATAAACCGAATAGTCTGGCCTATTCTTTGAACCTTCTCCTCTGTCCTCATACACCTGAAAACACTGAGATTATCAAACAAGGGGTTAACTACTGCACTTTAATAGTTCAGTGGCTACTTTCCACTTGGTGAGGGAAAACAAACTCTTTGATTATGGTAAGCGGCTGTTCTAGGAGAAGGTCACTCCAATATTAAATCGTTGCTCTCTAATCTTGGGAAGTACCATAGCCATTGTACCATAATCTTCCACTGTCTTGGGTTAGAGCTCTCCTGGTTGAGAGTACACACGGGCACACTATTCTATCTTATTTTTTTCCTTCTTTATTTTTCGATATATATATATATATATATATATATATATATATATATATATATATATATATATATATATATATATATATATATATATATATATGTATGTATGTATGTATGTATATACATACATACATACATATATATATATATATATATATATATATATATATATATATATATATATATATATATATATATATATATATATATGTGTGTGTGTGTGTGTGTGTGTGTGTGTGTGTGAAAGATCTATTTTAATGTTGTTACTGGTGTAAACATATTTTAGTCTATTTTTTCATAGCTTCTCTTTAACTTTATTTATTTCATGGTTTCCTTTCCTCAACGTGCTTTTTTCCCTGTTGGAGCCCTTGGGATTGAAGCATCTTGCTATTTCAAATAGGATTGTAGCTTAACAAGATATAATAATAATATTAATAATGGTGAATTCCATTTCCGGTGTCAATGCCACATCATTTCCGTGTTTTACCTACATTTGGCCTAAAGGAAGTGTATATATATATATATATATATATATATATATATATATATATATATATATATATATATATATATATATATATATATATATATATATATATATATATATATATATATATATATATCTCTCTCTCTCTCTCTCTCTCTCTCTATATATATATATATATATATATATATATATATATATATATATATATATATATATATATATATATATATACCAACAAATATATATCTGTGTCTGAGAACTTGGAGATTGTAAATGCTCCACGATGAACGTAAACGTAATCCCTAGATATAAAGACAAAAAACACGATCACACTTAGATGACAAATATCACTTTTTATAAAAAGCCTTTACTTCGTATTATTAGGCCTGAACCGGACAAGAAGAATTGAAACAGAATTATGATAGCACTGTGCCATGTTGGAGAAATTTACGTTAGATCACTAATTGTTTTGCCAAATTTGCCTCATGAAGCCATCTTCTAATGAGAGGGATTTGGGATAACAGGGTTTCCAAGTTATTCAAAATCTAAAGAATCTGAGTTAGTATATATCAAGTTTCAATGGACGCTGGAAAAAATCTTTTAAAATGCCATTAGAATAGTAATGAGAGACGATACCACTGAAACCAGGATTGGTGCCAACTGACAACCAAACCAACTAATTAAAAAAAAAAAAAAAAAAAAAAAAAAAAAAAAAAAAAAAAAAAAAAAAAACTTACATAATCAGATTCTTTATGCCATCTGGACAAGGCAAGTTGAAAGTTTCATTGTGAAACTAACGATGTAATGTACTGCAAGATGTCAATATAACATGGTTGCAATAACAACAAACTAAAATCATAGAATGTCTTTTATTTGATTTGAAAGTAATAGAGTATCGTCCCGTGCTATTGATAACTACAGGTAAATGCTAGCTTTACATGAACTATTTCTATCGTATCTCCATCATCTCCTCCTACGCCTATTTACGCAAAGAGCCTCGGTTAGATTTCACCAGTATTCTCTATCTCTAGCTTTTAATTCGATACTTCTCCATTCATCATCTAGTTCGCGATTCATAGTTATCAGCCATGTAAGCCTCGATCTTCCAATTCTTCTAGTGACTTGTGGAGTCCAACTGAACGTTTGGTGAACTAATCGCTTTTGGGGAGTGCGAAGAGCGTGCCCAAACCAACTCCATCTACCCCTCATCATGATCGCGACCACATATGGCACTCGAGTAATTTCTCTTATAGTCTCATTGCAAAACCTGTCCTACCATTTAACTCCCAATATCCTTCTGACGGCTTTGTTCTCAAATCTACTAAATCTATTGGAGATGGTTTCATTATCATACCAAGATACATGTCCATAGAGTAACAACGATCTCACTAAACTGTTATATAGTCTGATTTTTATATGTAATTTCCGGCGATTTGATTTCCTGATTTTTTTAACCTAGCCATTGTCTGATTTGCTTTTTTCAATCTTTTACTAAATTCTAATTCCCAAGACCCTGTATTGAAGATCATAGTTCCTGAATACATAAATGATTCTACATCATTAATCCTTTCTCTTCCCAATAATATTTCATATTCTATTGCATACTCTCTTCTCATAATTTCTGTCTGTCTTCTATTTATCTTCAGCCTAACCTCGTGTGATATTTCTTGCATTCTGGTAAGCAAGCATTGCAGATCCTGTGGTGTTCTTCTAACTAAGAGAGCATCATCAGCATACTCTAGGTCTGCTAAATTACTATCATCAATCCAGTCCAATCCTTCTCCACCCTCTCTGACTGTTTTGCGCATTACAAAATCCACGAGGAGGTTAAACAACATAGGTGTCAACTCATTGCATTGGAGTACTCCACTGTTCACTGGCAATTCATTTGATAAGACTCCATTAATATTAACTTTGCACTTGCTCTGCTCATGAACAGACTTAATCAAATTCCCCTATTCAAGAGGAATTACATAATAATGCCGGACTCTCCATAAAATTAGGCTTTTTCATAGTCCACAAATGCCATCAAAAGCACGAGGAGAGCCGTCTGCGGCAGGTTGAAGTCAAGCGATAATGGTCCTTTCCCTGAGGGCAAGCGAAGCCCTTTGGTCCCCCAACGATTGTTGCGAGAGCTGAAAAAGCTTTGCTATACGGGCGGCTGGCGACGGCGAGTCCTACTGCAGAAGGTATGTTTTGAGGGCGTCATACGCTATTGGGGTGTCTCCTTGTTCACAAAGCCAGTCGGATATTTCTGGGAAGGTGTCCTCGGGTATCGCCGCAAGAACATAATCCGCTTTGGTGGTTGAGCGAGTCACGCCCCTGATACGAAAGTGGACTTCTGCGCGCTGAAACCAAGCAAACGCCTCTCCGCTGGCAAACGATGAAAGTTTGAATGGAGCGGCCGCAGCACCAACTGCCGTAGAGTCCGTCATAGTACCAACGATGAAGGGGCGAGGGGGTGGGGCTGGAAGGCGGTAGGAGCGAGTCGACTTCCGGGGTCACCAATGTGACGGAGCCGAGAGAGGGCTGTGAACTCAGTTGATTGCCTCCTGCCTTTGAGTTCATAACCCTCTCTCGGCTCCGCCACACTACGCATTGCTGTACATCATGTCTCAAGATGAAAATTTGGTCAGTAAAACTTCTAACTCTTCGATATCCTGCTTGCTCATCGCTGAGCTTTTCATCAATCTTTCTCTCCAGTCTCATTAGAATAAGCATACTATATATTTTCATAACAACGAACGTAAGTGATAAGCCCCGGGAATTATTACAATCAGTCATGTCTCCTTTTTTGTTATTTTCACCAACAATTCTAACTCATATTCATCAGGTTTTGCCTCTTCATGCCACATTCTACAAAATACTGTTTTAAGTAGTCTGGGAGTCAATATCATCTCGGCAATTATTCCATCATATCTTGGGGCTCTCCATCTCTTTTTTCTTCTAGTTTTTTTGAGGATAGCATTGACTTCAAACACACTGAATTCATTCATGACATATCAATGTCTTCATCGGCTTCAGGTATATTAATCAAATTATTCCCTTCATATGTCCTATTCATAACCTTACTAAAGTGTCTCACCTAAGGTTGTCTTTCTTCATCTTCTGTTGCTATAACAGAGCCATCTCTCTTTTCGATGGGTATATGCTTCTTCTTCTTTGCCCCAGTCGAGATTTCATTAATTCTATGAGCAATTCTTACACCATAGACACTTCCTGAATTCATAGCTTTGTCAGTCTCATCTTCTTTACTGTCTAAATATTCTCTCCAGTCATTCTTTGCCAATACTGGAGTACTTAGCACCCTCTACCTTGAAATTTTCACTACTTCCTCGAAACCTTTCAACAATCAATTTCTGTCTTAGTCTCCTTTTTATAGTATCCCAAGTATCATTTGATATCCATGGCTTTCTCCTTGTAATTGCGTGTCCCGAGACTGCACTACCAACTGACTGATATATGTTCTTAATGTCCCACCATTCTTCATTAATTATCTGTTCTTCGTCACTTTAAGTCTCTAAGACTGGAAATCAATTCTTACATTCCATTGCAAATGTTTCTTTGTGCTCTTCTTTTAAAAACGTAGTTGTATCATACCTAAGTATTCTATCCACCTTCCTGTTGGGAGCTTTCAGTTTTAATTTCAGTGCGGTAATGAGGAGTTGATGATCACTACAAATATTGGTACCTCTATATCTTCTTACATTTCTCCGCATCCTCCTCCTCTCTCTATTAATGGCAACGTAATGTAACTGATTTTTTTTAATTGCCACATGGTGAAGTCCAGTATACTTATGGATGTTCTTGCGTTGGCGCCATCATCATTCCTATCCCTTCTCTTCCAACTCTATCTGATCTTCCTGAGTAGATATATATATTGCCTTGGTCTAAAGTTTCCTTACCAATCCCTTTACAACGTGTTTCACTCAGGGCCGAGATATCCAAATTATATTCCATAAATTCACTCTCCACTTGCTGTAACTTCCCAAACTGATTCATGGTTCTAACATTCCAATTACTATTTTAATTTTTTTTAGTATTTATAAACCGGGAAATTCTTCGCACCTCACTATGCCTGGGACTGGGGGCCATTTTGTCATCTTCCTTTTCCATGACTGACTAAATCCATAGAGGATTCATAAGCTAGATGCATCAAAGGATAGCTAGTTCCTTATGATGTGTTGTGCCTATCTAACTAAGGCTAGTCACCCCTGCCAGTCCAGACTAATTCTAGTAAGATCAACCGCCAGGCATCAGGAGTAAAAGCCGAAGAGACAGTTGTCCATCGCCTTAACCTAATCTGTCACCCTGCTGCCAGTGACTTCAACGAGATTCAGGGGGACATTTCCTCCGCACCCAAAGCCCTCATTACTCCACTGAGGTGCTCATCCGCTCATACAAGTATAACCGTTGGCAAACATGGATTAGTAAGATATACCGCCTAGCACGGTACTATCGTATCATAGCAAAATATATTTTCTACGTTAAATTACTCAGTATTCAAATAGAAATTATGAAAAGGACAGCAATCGTCTCTTCTATCCAGCCATACCAAATCTATCATGAATACTATTAGTATCATTATTATTTTGTTATTACCTTTTTATTAATATTAAATTATTATTGCTTTAATAGATTTTTAAGATTATTTATCAGTCTTTATATTTCTCATTTCATCCTTATTATTTAAATCTTTATTATTAGTATTTTGACATTATTCTTTACGGGAACCATGTCTTGAGGTGTCACCCACCTGAATCCCCCAAGGTACATAAATCACCATCATCATCATCCGTTAGTGGTCTACGACAGAACAAAGACCTCCGACATGTTCTACTATTGTCTGTTTATGGTCTTTCTATGCCGGTTCTTATCCGCAAATCTTCATAGTTTGTCAATTTATTGCCTTCTCTTCCATCCCCTGCTTCTTTTAAGATCTCTCTCTAAAGATCCATTATATCATTCTTAATATACATCTATCATCTGTTTTTCTCATTATATGTCCTGTCCATATCCATTTATTTTTCTTGCACGTTTCTGGAATAACCTCTGTTTTAATTTGCTCTCTTATCTATGTTGCGCTTTTTCTGTGTCGTAGTGTTGATCCCATCATTATTGCTTCTATACCTCTTAATCGGAAATCATCCGGAAAAATATGCTGTCCTTGTCAGTATTTTAGTAAAATATAAGCATCCATTATTTTACCTTACTTGCTATTATTTTTCACAGGTTAGTGACTGTAGTATCACTCCTTCACGTTAATTTATATGTTTTTGGAATAAAT
>NC_090735.1:100696570-100699070 GCF_036898095.1 Palaemon carinicauda
TGCGAGGAGGGAGTAGGAAGGTGAGTTTGGGATATATGTTTCTGAGAATTACGAAGAATAAATAGCTTGGTCATTGGATGTATGCTGAGATATTTTCAAATTTGGTTCCCTAGAGGTTACTGCATAATTATGTAAATAATACTTTTCCCTGACATGGAGGGCCTTTCAACCATAAGCACTGCATAGTACTCCTCTGTGTTTTCAGGGTGTGGGGGTTAGTGTTACTGGGGCCGGAATGAATGGTAAAAGTCTTATTTCATAAATGACTCATGCAAATACTTTTTTTAAGTGTTCATATTCATTCGGAGTGTCATAGATGCACATAAAAACATCTGATATATGTCTGATGTTAAACTAAATTAATATGACCTTCTGGGTAGCGATTGTTTACTTAATATATGCCATAAATTCTAGCTGTAGAGGAGTGTTTTTCATAGAATACGTTTGATATCCTACTTCTTCCTTTTCAGGTCCGTGGATATCACTTTTTCTGTTAAGTTTTATGTTTAGTAAAGCTATTGCTATCTAAAGATTCAAAGCAAACTATAATGTAATGTGAAATGATTATTGTGTTAGAAATACAATACGGCATTTTTGTTTGTCAATCTGAACGTCTTCCCTTCTTGTGAAATCTTACCATCCATTGTCAGATCAAAACACAATATAATTCAAATACTGATATCAACATACGATATTTTAAAGGTAAAACACAGAATCATTTTTTGTTCCAGAATCTTATGATTATATTTACACTAAAGTAATTGATGCTAAGGCATTGTTATAGCTTTACTAGGGTAATTAATTTTCCTAAAGGAAAGGATAGTCTTAGAATTTATAAGGAAATTATATTTCTAATGTTGTTTTGTTGTGCTATGTTTCTGAGGCTTTCTTTAAAAGCTAATGGTAATTAGAATTACAGGAAATGCCTTTTCACTCATTACTAATAATAATAATAATAATAATAATAATAATAATAATAATAATAATAATAATAATAATAATAATAATAATAATAATAATAATAATAATGAGAGGATGAACACAGGAATTATTGTTATACTGTTAAGACCCCTCATTTCTTTTCTGAATATCAATAAATTGAAATGAGATCTTTACTCCAGTATCGGCCATCTTCCAGAGATAAAAACTCAGAGGAACATTGGTTTTACAATTTGTTTGGGGGAATGGAGTAGAATAAAACACAGATAAGATCAATATTATAAACAATGGTTATGATGAATGAATAAATTTGCCTTATATATACGTCAGAGTAAATGCAATGCCCCATAGGCGCAAGACATACTTGATGAAATGATTTTGTGAATTACAAAATGCCCTATAGAGGAAAATAAATCTTCATCAGAATGAAGGTCTCGCGATGTAAACACAAATAAGTTACTTTATTCAAGTTTATGGCATGAAGGACCGCCCATCAAAAAACTAAAAATAGTTTGCATAAAAAGTGAATAACTATACAAAATATAGCAATATACACAAAGAAGGATAAAAAATACCCAGTACACTATAAAGTCTACAATATTTTCTTGATCTTTTACTCCCTTTTCCGGTTTTTTCTTTCTGCTTCAGCCAACGTCTGATAGTCAAAAGCATTTACTTACTGATAACCAACTTACAAAAGGCAGCCTCCTTTCACCAGTGACATTTCAGTCCCTGTGGAAGTTCTCGAAAGCAAATTGAAGGAAATTAACTTTGGCGAGTGTTCTGAATGCCAAATTCTCCTCTGGAATGGAATCCCAGTTTCAGTTTCAGCTAAATTACGAAAGAAAATAATGTTGTCATTATTCATATCACAACTATTTTTCTTGTTATTACGGAGAATGATATATAAATATAAATCAGTAGAATGTTGTCAATGTAAATAAGGATATTATTTATATTGATAATACTAGCATCAAGCACAAGAGATACGATTATGTATGATACAAAAATATGATATATACAATACTAATATTGTAATATCAGATAATGACATTTTTACTGCAATAGAGATATCATAGGTCATATTTATAAATGTATCTCAGCTTTCTGACACGGAGTTATTAGTATAAATTATAAGTCACATTGATAGATATAATACTACAGAAAAGTGTCACAATGTAAATAGATATCAAAGTTAAAATGGCATTTGACTAAAATCATTCATTTATTACAAAGTAAAATTATGTTCACAATAAAAATCGTAGAGCTTATTATTTTCATAATATTCATATATATTTAAGTCATACAATTAGTTATAATGATAGAATGTTAATTAGAAAAATGAATTATTTGTCAAAAAAAGGGGAATAACAAATAAAATGGTAATAAACTGAAAAATACATGTAGCAATTTCTATATTTCTAGGGTTTTTCTCATTGTATTTATTGTCAACATATAAATTAAATATGGAATTCCAGCAATTCTGCTCAGCTTTATATTTAAAAATGGAATAACAACAATACAATGGAGGTTCACCATTTTTGTGTGTAGCATCAGGTAT
>NC_090735.1:100704070-100711570 GCF_036898095.1 Palaemon carinicauda
CAAGACGTTCAGCTTCTTCTCTTTTCGCAAGACGTTCAACTTCTTCCCTTTTCGCAAGACATTCAGCTTCTTCCCTTTTCGCAAGACGTTCAGCTTCTTCCCTTTTCGCAAGACGTTCAGCTTCTTACTTTTTTGCAAGAGGTTCAGCTTCTTCCCTTTTTGCAAGACATTCAGCTTCTGCCTTTTTCGCAATCCAATCAGCTTCTTCCTTTTTTGCAAGACGTTCAGCTTCTTCCTTTGTCGCAAGACATTCCGCTTCTTCCCTTTCCGCAAGATGTTTAGCTTCCTCCCTCTCCGCAAGACGTTCAGCTTCTTCCCTTTCCGCAAGACGTTCAGCTTCTTCCCTTTTCGCAAGATGTTCAGCTTCTTCCCTTTTCCTAAGACCTTCAGCTTCTTCCCTTTTCGCAATATGTTCAGCTTCTTCCTTTATTGCTAGAGGTTCAGTTTCTTCCCTTTTCGCAAGACGTTCAGCTTCCTCCCTTTCCGCAAGACATTCAGCTTCTGCCTTTTTCGCAAGACATTCAGCTTCTTCCCTTTTCCCAAGACATTCAGCTTCTTCCCTTTTCTCAAGAAGTTCAGCTTCTTCCTTTTTTGCAAGAGGTTCAGTTTCTTCCCTTTTTGCAAGAGGTTCAACTTCTTCCCTTTTCGCAAGACATTCAGCTTCTGCCTTTTTCGCAAGACATTCAGCTTCTTCCTTTTCACAAGACATTCAGCTTCTTCCTTTTCACAAGACGTTCAGCTTGTTCCCTTTTCACAAGACGTTCAGCTTCTTCCTTTTTTGCAAGACATTTAGCTTCTTCCCATTCAGGAAGACATTCAGCTTGTTCCTTTTTTGCAAGACGTTCTGCTTGTTCCCTTTTCGTAAGACATTCAGCTTATTCCCTTTTTGCAAGACGTACAGCTTGTTCCCTTTTCGCAAGACGTTCTGCTTGTTCCCTATGAGCAATGCGCTCAGCTTGTTCCCTTTACGCAATACATTCAGCTTGTTCCCTTTTCGCAAGAAGTTCAGCTTGTTCCCTTTTTGCAAGACGTTCAGCTTGTTCCCTTTGCGCAAGACGTTCAGCTTGTTCCCTTTTCACAATCGTTCAGCTTCTTGCTTTTTCGCAAGACCTTCCGCTTCTTGCTTTTTCGCAAGACGTTCAGCTTCTTTCATTTTTCGCAAGACGTTCAGCTTCTTCCTTTTTTGCAAGACGTTCAGCTTCTTCCCTTTTTGCAAGACGTTTAGCTTGTTCCCTTTTCGCAAGACGTTCAGCTTGTTCCCTTTTTGCAAAACGTTCAGCTTGCTCCCTTTGCTCAAGACGTTCAGCTTATTCCCTTTTCGCAAGACGTTCAAGATGGTTTTCTTCCCGCCGATTTTCTAGCTCCTTTGACACAAAATTATGAACGTCCTCACCTTCACTCTCCAACTTTACCCCCACCTCCATTAGGTTTTTCAAAAGTTCGTATTCAAGACATTATATAACACCTATTACTCGTCAACAAGAACAAACAATGAGAACTTCCTGAGTCTGGGCACCAAATGTCATGGGGTTGATTGTTCAAAAGACGAGTAAACATATACACAATTCATATATAAAGAATATATTAACAATAGATAGGATATCAGTCATGATAATGAAATAAATATTAACGAAAGAACAAGACATACAATTATAGATTTTTGAATCATAACAAAAAGACAATACAAACACGGAATAGATAAAAAAAACTTCTGTAATAAGCTATAACAGCACACAAAATTACATGACTGAAAATCTCTAAAGGTCCGACTTTGGTCACTTAATCAGTCACAGATTTCTTTAATCTTGATTCCCAGGGTGGGACTTCACGATATTAGGGCGAGGTAAACTTTCGAGGTCAGGTGTTGCTTAGGCATAGTATCCAAGTTCAGGTGTAAAGTTATTCCTTGTCGCAAGAATTACGGTAATCCAGTACATTAAAGGTGTTTGAAGATCGAAGATATTCAGATGTATCTCCGCGGAGGTAACAAAGTTACCGAAGGAAATGGCAGTTAATCCAGAGGACGTCTGTCTTCCACTTAAGGACCATCTCAAACCACACCATTGGAAAAAGTCTGTGATATGACGTCACTCTTTTTGTCTCCCAAGGATCATCAAAACACACTAAACTGTTCCTGACAAAAGTGAGGAAAACTAGAAACAAAATGCATAAACTAAAGAACACCAAATTAAATCATGAACCATTTCAAATGTTTATGAAATTACTTTAATTAATAAAGTAATGAATATACTTCAAAGTAGAAAGTGACAGATTGTTTATCAAACTAAAGAATAATAGAAACATAATACAAACGTATGTACAAGCAATATCCTAAAGAGGGGAAGAAATAAATTTTTTTATGAAGATCTGGAGATATCTTCGAAAAAACATGATACTAAATTTCAGTGCTAAAGTAGGTAAAAGGAAGAGAGAAGAATCAGCAATATATATATATATATACATATATATATATATATATATATATATATATATATATATATATATATATATATATATATATATATATATATATATATATATATATATATATATATATATATATATATATATATATATATATATATGATAGATCGATATACAGATATATAGATTGATATGTAAATAAACCTCAACTTCATAAAAATATTACTTGACTCATCAATGAAGATTCTACAATTACTGAAGCGATTCCTTGTTCACCTTCAGGCTTCTATATCAACAGTCTTAGAATTTACTTTTATTATGAAACGCAAATTACAGATGAATCTTTCGGGAGAGAAACAAGATAACTTCTGCGTTCTAATAAGTGATAAGCTTACGACATGTCTTCGAAATAATAGTATTTTAGTGATTAGAATACTATGAAATATCAAATTCTCCAAATATTATCCATAATTATAGTTATGACCTATATATCAGCAGTTGGTGAATTTCAGAATTATGTTTTGTAATTCATGGCTATTAAACAGAATTTTGGACGATATATCCATGAAGTTGATTTATTGTTAAAACTGCTCTTTCACATATCAAGAAAAAGAATGAGAAACTAACATTATCTAAATATTCCTCAATATATACAAGTTTAATAGTTAATTTGATCCAAGAATGAAATCGTGAAAGTTTAATATCATTAACTTGTAGCACGGTAAAATGAGCAGGCTCTTTCTTAATAAGGATTGAAATAATTACACTTCGTTGAAATGATAGTTGAGAGAAAATAGGTGAAGGGTCATGGAAAATCCTATGTATTGGAATATAAGAAAATTTGATTGTTTTATAGCTAATTTTGAAACTATTTTAAGAAGCCAAAGTGTATTCGTTAAGATTTAAGTTTTTCTTTATTCTTTCATTTTTATTCTTCAAAATAACATAGCAGCCAAATGGTAGATACTATCAAAAGATAAAGTGAAAGGATGATTTCGGTTAATTTCGGATTCTCAACCAACAGGTTTCGGGTGTGACAGGGAGTAGCTATTGCTGAACAGCTGGAAGGTTTTAAGATATCAATGAGAGTTTTGATTACTTTTGCATTCCTAAATAAGAAAAAAGATCTTTTCTTTTCAAACATAAAGGCCAAGCGGCCCTTCCCTACTTCGCCAGAAACTGCCATAAAGGGACCTATATGGTAATACGAGGATTCGTTTAGTGGCTATAAATGCTCTGAAAAATGATATCTCTGAGGTGCGTGTGACAGGAATTGTGGTTGAACACTGTAAAGGCTTCCGATTTTTTCTATTTCAAATCTCGTGATTTCTCAAACCAATAACGCTGTAATAAAACTGTACCCTCAAAACTCAGAATAAAACACAAATGTCTCTGTGAAACTGAATACAAATAAGGTTCGTGTGGTAGAGTTTTCTGTAAGATCCCCGTCTTACAAGAGATGGCGTAATAATATGAAATATATGCTTTATTCAAGAGTGGTTTTTTTTTATGATGATGTAAACGAATACTTGTTTTGAGAGGATCTTATGTAGATTAGGTTTAGTAAACTGATTATGGACTTTTTTTTTACTGAAGTTGATGGTAATTTTATTTTATTTCCTATCGCTGATGTCTAAAGGGATGATGTTCTTCACTAAAGGTGATGGAATATTGGCTTCAGTGGGTGAAATTTTAGTTGTAAAGAACTCATTGCAAGGTTTTTTTACAATCTGTATACAATGAATTTATATACTTGATATTTCTAATGAGAAAATTAAGATAATCTCCATTGAGAGTTTCAGCTAGGGTTGACGGCAGATTAGAAAAAAAACTATCAATCCATTAAAGATATTGTTATTGGCCTGAGTGCAAAATTATTTACTCTTCATTAAAAATACCTCTAGACAGTAAATCAGTCGATACATAGATATATTTTTATGAATGACTTGAAAGATTAGGAACGTCGCATCTGCAGAAAATGACAAATGTATTTTGTAGTGAAATTGATTATAGTCTATTCAAACACCATCTTTCCACGCAAGTCTTTTCTTTTCTAAGATTTCTGTGTGTATTGCCGCTTTCTCTAAAATCAGTTTATTTACCGCTATACTTTTCTTTCCTAAGGAAAATATTCAGATTTACCATGAGGTTTTAAACGTACCCCGTCTTTTTTTCCAAACAGTTTATCTTTCATCCTCTTGTAAAATGACATGATAATCTCTTCTGTTTTGCAACTTCACTTCAAACGATATCAATTTCCCCTTCGCTTAGTCTCTAATTTCATCAGCCAAGCAATTATCGAAGTAAAAATCAAGTGCAATCAGTGTCATGGGAAACAGGAAGAAGAATAGCTATTTTCCATCATGGGAGGATCACGATTATCAACATTTCATTATTGTTATCATTATTACTGGCTAAGCTAGAGCCCTTGGTGGAAAAACAGGATGTTACAAGCCCAAGGGCTCCATAAGGGAAAATAGCCTAGTGAGGGAAAGAAATAAGGAAACAAATGGAACATTATGCCTGAATGCACTCTCAAGCAAGAAAACTCTAAGCCAACACAGTAGAAGATCATGGTACAGAGACTACGGCATTGCCCAGTGGATGTCTCAAGAAAGGCCGTACTAACTACTTCTTGGATTGTGGTCTGGTTTCGGTTGTTGAAAATTACTATAAGAAAGAATGATGTTAAAGGGTTGTAATTATTTTAGTCAATACTCCTTGATACGGGATTAAACTGCAGTTGTGATTCAGCTGAAAGATAAAAGGCATACATGAAAACAGAATGGAAAATGGATGATTGGTCGAGGAATGGGTGAAAACTCAAAGAAATATTGGATTGAAATACCGGATGAATTACAAACATAGATAAAAAGTAATAGATACATGGGGTATAAATGCATAAATAAATAATGATCTTCGACGACCAATTTCTATGAAGTACATCATTCATAGTCGTTGATAAGATAGCGGTGATAGTGACTCTGGTATTGAAGACGATGATGTTGATGATAACATTAATTTCTATATAAGTGCTATCAACAAATATTGAAATCTACTGGCTCTTTACAGCGTCACTTCAGTCCCTAGCCGCAACTTTTTACCCTTAACTTTACCAGCGTTTGTGCTTCTTTTCTTAAGTTTTGCTATTTAACCTCCCAACTTTTGCTTCATAGGAAACCTCGAGGGTGTTTCCAAAATTTATACCTCTGCGCTGAAATACAACCCATACCTCACCTCCAAGCAATGTGTACAAAATCCATAACCCTCAAAGGGAGATCGTGTCGTCAGTGCACCTCACGTTATGTAATGTAGGTAGAAAAGGGTCTTTGCAAAGCAATTTGCTCCTAGCTGCACTTTATCTGTATCCTTTTATATTCTGATTGTAAGGTAACATGTTTTGTTTTTTACTTTACTTTGAAAGGTATATAAAATGGCTTTTGTTGTTAAATCACAATTACTCGTTGCGTACTAAAACCAGTTGGAGGACACCTTTGTAATTCCATGTATTTTCTATATCATAAGAAATAATTCTGGACTAGTCATCTACGTGGAAGACTACGTTTTGCCGATGAGTGCTGCGGAACATTGGTATTTTCAGTATTTCTAAAGCTGAGAACCTCCTATACTCTCTTACACCCAAGGAACACTAAATGTAAATAACTATACATACATCGCAGCAAATACATGATACACACGCTTAAACTGCCTTAATATACTTTGATCGAAGTATATATATATATATATATATATATATATATATATATATATATATATATATATATATATATATATATATATATAGATATGTATACATTGTTCTCCAGTGTTGGGGAGTGCCATAGCGTCTGTACCATGGTCTTCCACTGTCTTTGGGGTAGAGTTATCTTGTTTGAGGGTACTCTTGGGCACAACATTGTCTTATTTCTTTTCCTCTTTTTTTTAATGTTTTGCCTGTTTATATTTGAAACATCTATGTAAATGTTGTTATTGTTCTTGAAATATTTTATTTTAATTATTTATTGTTTCGCTTGCAGTTTAGTTATTTATGGATTTCCATTCCTCACGTAGCTATTTTTCCTTGTTGGATCCCTTGGGCTTATAGCATCCGGCTTTTCCAACTAAGACAGAGTGAGGTGTGGGTGGGTGAGTGTGTGTGTATAACAACAACAGTAACAACAATAACAACAGCGACAAGTGTAGGCGTTCAAAATCCACTGCAATACATGGTAATTCGTGTCTGGGGATTGGTGATGGGAGTATACTTCTGTTTGATTGCTCAAACCAAACCAACCTAGTATGGATGGCCCTGACTAGTACAACTTTGCCGGTCAAAACTAAATATTATTCACAGACACTTTCGTCACGTAAAGGTATCCCCTTATTCAAAAAAAAAAAAAAAAAAAAATTGTATCAGTATAAGAATATCCTCTCCAACTGACAAAATATTATTAATGATATTTACCAAAATATACTTACTTTATTCGTTCCTGTGGAAGGCCGCAACTTTAAATAATTATAGAAAAATTTTCAACATTTTCCTCATAGCCTCCATCGAATTTCATCTCAATACCTAGGAAATGTAAAAGTTCAGCCATGAAATCTCATATATATCTTAAAGCACGTACTCATCGCCCAGTCTATACTGTACCTCCTTTCCGGGTTCATTTCTTCCCTCTTGATGTCTACCCTTTAACCTTAACGTCATAGTATGACTGCAGGGTTTCCTTTTGGTAGTTCCGGGTGATGAAGGGTCTCCCAGACTCCAGATCCTGTCTACAGAATCTTTATTCATAAATTCAATTCCATATCTTATAAATCAAATTCATCACATATTGAATCAAGTCTGAATATGAAAAAGATAAATGATTTTAACGATAAGATCTAAAGAGTCTGAATAAATATGAAGACTATCTTACAGACGTAGTATATTCCTAACATGAGACAAACAGTAAACCAGTGGTATTTAAGCCCAATGCTATATGAGACAGGTCATTACATAAAACATTTCCCATCTAGAAAAGAATAAAAAAGGAAGATATTATTTAGCATTTGTCTAGAATTAGGAAGTATCAA
>NC_090735.1:100739070-100741570 GCF_036898095.1 Palaemon carinicauda
CGTTAAGTCATCGCGTTCGGTTTTATAGTTATTTCAAACATAATGAGGATCTGCAAAGTTTTTATCTTTCAAATCTATGTTTTCATTTAATTTTCAGTCAGTTCTAACTCCTTTCATTACAGTACTAAGTGTTTTCATGAAAGATTGGTGACGTTGTTCTTCTGAAGTACTGAAGGAATTATCGGATCCACGATTCTCTGACTTTTGTTTAGAGTCGATGAGAAACCATTTTAATGGAAAACAATTTATAGTTTGTGGACGGAAAATAAGTATGAACACACGTACACAGACTCCAAGAGGCACACTGACCTCTTTGTATTTACTTTCTTGGATCAAATTATTTACAAAAAAGTTTGATATCTGTAACGTTGAACCAGACTGGAAAGGATTGGTACCATAGCAATAGCAACCAAGTTGAAATGTAAATGTGTTTTTTCACTTGGACTGTTAATCATATGCTTTAGCTATAAAAACCGTATGACAAACTAAATATAGGCTGTACAGTAACGTCATATCACACACAGAGATTAGTCACAGTTTCATGTACCTTTTGTAACAAATAGTGAATGTCATGGGAAGATGCTATAGTTTTAAAGAAGTGTATATTAAAATAGCAATAGTGTATTTCTATCCCAAGATTTCTACAATGAAAATAAAATCGGCTCGTGTTTTTGCGAATACGTCATCACGTCAGTTACTGCTGTCAAGTTTTTGGATGTAATACAAGATTTGATGAAAACCTGTTCTTGTAGCAATGACACATCGTGGAGAAGTGTAGTATTTTGCATACAATGGGGTCCAGATTGCATTAAAAATATTTGTTCTATGTTCTTGATTGAAAAGGTTCTTTTTAAGGGAGCCAAAAAAAAAAAAAATCTTAATATGGGAATAACTATCATTAGTCTGTCCAGGGGACAGAAAACAAAATGGCCGTTAGCCAGAAGTCGGACAAAGCCGGGTTCTGACTGGAGTCTCGCCTTCAGACAACGAACATCTAGCTCTAAAATTATTGAAATTCACGAAACGGAGAGATGTTCTGTTAGTGAAGTAGGGAAGTTGTCAGCCCTTCCTGTTCTCTAATTTGCACAATCTCCAAGTTCTAGAGAAGCATTTGCTGTCCCGTCCATCTGCAACGTCTTCGAGCCCAAAGCCACGTACCATAATTTATCTGATCAGTGGAAAACTCCAGCCACAAAGAATTAGGAATAATTCTAACTTGCCATTTAAGTATTCTTTATTTACCCAGGCTTCCAGTCAGATCCCCTTATACACAATTTATCGTAAGTGTCAATGAAGGCAGAGGGGTATCAGCGATATTCATCCTCTTTTATATCCATTTCCCACATTTTAATCGCTGGTATTGAATCCATATGATTAAAGTTTGAAATAACCTGAAACGATTTCTGCCTTGTAACAGAAATCCTGTGCTATATATAGTACTTTGTGTTAATTTATTTACAGAATAGTTTGAATGTACTTTTAATTTCTAAATAATAGAAGATAACTGCAACGTTCATTAGAACATAAAATATTAGCAAAAAAAGTTAGATGAGTGTGGATATTTTGGCCATAAGTAAATATTTTACTCTAAAAAATGGTATTGTTTATTTTATGCCATTGAATAATTGCCCTATTATGTATACAATAAGAAGGCAAGAGTGCTTAATAACATTTCCACCGCATGCCAGAGCCGGAGAGAGAAAGTAAATACAAACGTTGGCACACACGTGCGTATATGTATATACTGTATATCTGTATATATATATATATATATATATATATATATATATATATATATATATATATATATATATATATATATATATATATATATATATATATATATATATATATATATATATATATATATATATATATATATATATATATATATATATATATATATATATATATATATATATTTATATATATATATAGAGAGAGAGAGAGAGAGAGAGAGAGAGAGAGAGAGAGAGAGAGAGAGAGAGAGAGAGAGAGAGAGAGAGAGAGAGAGAGAGATAGCTCGGTTATAGAAACAGAAGATAAAAAGAGACAGCGTTGGATGGAACACTTAAGTGAGGATATAAATAGGAGGTATGAAGGGAATAATTAAATTGATATACCTAAAGCTGATGAAGGACTTGATGTTCCCATGAATGAATTAGTGTGTTTGAAGTCGAAACTATCCTAAAAAAGCTAAAGAGATGGAAATACTCTGGATACGATGGAATAACTGCCGAAATGAAACTGACCAAAAATGAAGTGACACCCAGACTACTTGCAAGATTATTTTGTAGAATGTGGCATGAGGAGGCAAAACCTGATGAATAGGAGTTGGGAGTGTTGGTTAAAAAAGGAGACCTGACTGGTTGCAATAATCACAGAGACATAACACTTACGCCAGTTGTTATGAGAATATATAGTATGCTTATTCGAAAGACAGAAGAGAAAGAATGATGAAAATCTGAGATGAACAAGCAGGATTTAGTAAAGGTAGAAG
>NC_090735.1:100746570-100749070 GCF_036898095.1 Palaemon carinicauda
TATGTAATTCTTCCTGTTTCTCCCGATGTTTTTCTATCATCTGCCTTAAAGCAAATATTGTCTACAGCCCCTCTTCCAGGCATGAATCCAAATTGTTCCTTACCAATTGTTGTTTCATCTCTGAGTCTTTTCTCAGCTTTATACCTCTGTAGTTGCCACATTCCTGGATGCCTCTCTTCCCCTTATAGATGGGAAGGATTAGGCTTCTTCTCCATTCCTCTGGCCTCTTTTCCTGATTGAAGATCTTCTGCGTCAGGTCCCACAAGATATCTATGCCTTCCTTTCCAAGATTCTTCCTTACCTCTACTGGTATATTATCCGGTCCAGCAGCTTTACTATTTTTCATCTTCTTCTATTCTAGTCACTCCTATGGTAACTGTCTCGTTTGGGAGTCCTTCTTCAAATATTGTTCTTGGGTTCTCCTCATTCAATAGTCCTTCAAAATAAGTTTCCCACCTTTTAATTTCATTCTTTTCTGCTAGAAATATACCATTACTATCTTCTTTTTTTTTTGCCTTATCTGTGTCAGGTCTTTAGATGCAGCATCTCGGGCCATAGCAATTCGTAATATTTTCTTCTCTCCTTCTGGTGTTTCCATCTCTTTATAGACTTCATTTAATGTCTCTGCCTTTGCCTTTGCTACTGCTCTTCTTGCTTCTTTCTTTGCTTGTTTATAGTTTTCTTTATCCTGCTCTTATCCTGATAGATCTGCTTTCTTCTTGGCTTCTTCCTTGTTTTAAACATGGTCTTGCACCTCATCATTCCACCACCACTATTCTTTATCATTTGGGGGTCTTCTTCCTGATGACTTTCCAAGTACTTCCTCACCGATCCTTAGAATCACTTTACTATTCTCGGTCCACCATTCTTTTACATCCTCATGTAACCTTACTGCTTCCAGTACTCTCTCCTTAAACAAGACTCTCAGTTCTTCCTCTTTCAATTTCCACCACTTAATCTTTGGGTTCATTCTCGTCATTTTACTTCTCCTACAATTTCTTAATCTGCAATCAATTACCACTAACCTGTGTTGTGCTGCTAAACTCTCCCCATTTATCACCTTGCAATTTCTAACTTCCTTCAGATGGTCTCTTACATAGCAACAAATCTATCTGGCTCTCCCCGCCACCACTACTGTAAGTAATCAGTCTGTTAATCTTCTCAAACAAGGTGTTGATCATTGCTATGTCAAAAGCCAATGCAAAATTAATCACTCTTTCTCCCCCATCATTTCTCTCACTTACACCCTAAAACCTCTATGCACTCTCTCTATCCCTTCCCTAATAATTCCCAAGTGGCTGTTCAGATCTCCTCCTATAATTACCCTTTCCCTTGTAGGAATTATTCCAAGCTCCTAGTCCATATCCTCCCAGAATGTATCCTTCTCCTCCTCTGTACATCCAGTTTGTGGGGCATAGGCACACACCACATTGACTATTGTTGCTCCCAGTCCTAGCTTTAAACTCAATTTTGTCATTTTTCCTATTCACCCCAATCAAATTTTCCTTCAACTCTTTCGATAATATTATTCCTACTCCATTTCTTCCTTCCATATTTGCTCCACTGTAATATAATTTACAATCTTCGCTTAGTTCTCTTGCGTTATTTCCCTTACACCTGGTCTCCTGCGCACACAGTACTCCAATCTTCCTTCTCTCCATGAGGTCAACCAGCTGTCGCCCTTTTCTTTCTAGTCATTTTCACCTCATTCAGAGTTGCTACTCTCATCCTCTCCTGAGATATTTTCCTATGAGCTTGTTTCTTTAACCCCGCCCGCCCATGACTGGGTAGCCCATGCCGATTTTTTGGAGGGAACAGGCAAGGTCCCAACGCGTGGCTTAAGAGGAATGCCCTAGCATTGATTTTATTCTGATTATACTCACTGACCATAGTTGTTTTGGCTAATCTTTCATGGCCGGATGCCTTTCATGGCCGGATGCCTTTCCTGCCGCCAACCCTCCCTATTTACCCGGGGTTGGGACCGGCACCAAGTTGAGGCTGGCTTGCCCTCCCTCAGTGGCTGGGTTGCTTTGTAATACTATCATTGACAGTAATTACGCCAGCTAAGAGTTTAACATTTCCTATATATCTTAATGCTCAGTAATTTATCTTTATTATAAAGCTATCCATCCAATCACAATTTCTTCTTACCTTTTTTTCTTTCTACAAAATTTAATTCCTTTTGATGGTTATATGTTTCCAGAAATAATGATGAAAAAAACTAAAAGAAAGGAAGCATTAGAAAAAAAAGTCATTAACGAATAAGATAATGATATTTATCTATTGTTTTTAACGCTTAAATATGTCTAATGAACTAAAAAAAATTAGAGAGTAAGGTTAGTAACGGCTAAGATAAAAGTATTCAACAATAGTGTTTAAAGCTCAATTATTGTTAATGAACGTTGAAAGAATGTGAACCGGATTTCGATTATTTTAAAAAATGACCATTGGCAATCTGTCTTTCGAGGAATTAATAGTTCGAGAAATAATTTGTCGAGCA
>NC_090735.1:100754070-100761570 GCF_036898095.1 Palaemon carinicauda
ATATATATATATATATATATATATATATATATATATATATATATATATATATATATATATATGTAAGTATATATATATATATATATATATATATATATATATATATATATATATATATATATATATATATATATATATATAGATATATGTATTTAAATATATATATATATATATATATATATATATATATATATATATATATATATATATATATATATATATATATATCTCATCCAAGTAGATATCGATACATTTAGGGTTGTGGTAGCCGGGTGGTAGCATCCTTGCCTGGTGATTTCCAGACTGGGATTCGAGTCCCGCTCAAACTCATTAGTTCCTTTGGTCTCTGTAACCTCACCACTTGATACCATATAAATAAAGGACAAAATGATGTTGAATATCAAGGAGGAAAAAGGGGGCCAGCTGTAAAAGGCTTTCCATCTTGTTTACCTATTCTCTGAAATTCCCAGCCTGATTTTTATTGAAATAATACTATCATACATTATGTGAAAATATATCCAAGCCTCATATCTTCAAATCTTGATAAAGTTGATCAAATTACCTTTAAGTACATTCAATTGCTAATCTGCCTAACGAACAGCGTGAAGATCTCTATGGACTTTATTCATTGTATACTTATGTAGTTAACTTTATTCACAATGTCATGTATGTAGATAGCCGAAACATTACACAATCCCTTTTGCCACAGGCACTGTTGCCTACATTTGTTTTAACGGTGATCGAAGTATATATATATATATATATATATATATATATATATATATATATATATATATATATATATATATATATATATATATATATATATATATATATATATATGTATACTTCGATCACTGTTACAATAAATGTACACTGCCTCTGGCAAAAGGAATTCCGAGCGCACTTCGCATTGTTGTCTTCGTGTTAAAGGACCGAGAAGCCTCGTGTTCCTCAAAAGAGGCCATTCCCATTCCTCTGGACTCCCATTTTCGTGGTCTACTAAAGTAGCATGGCCACTTATCTTTTCTCTGCATACATACTACACAGGCCCTCCCCCTTCCTAAGCCCTTCCGGGTACTTCTTCATCTTCTTCTTCCACATTATTCTTAAACAGGCCATTTCTCAGTTTCCCATCGCTCCCTGGCAGCAGTTTCGATATAAAGGGAGCTAGTAAGAATATGTTTACATGGCCTCGTCCCTCGGATACATTTCTTTGGATTGAAGAACCTTAGTTATTCTTCGATGTATACAAATGATGAAACTCACTTTCATTTCTCTATACACAAAAGAAGTATGAATTTTTCTGTGGCCGCATAAATATAATTTTGTATATGTTTATGTTCAAAATATTACAAAAGGGAATATTGCTATGTTTTAGCGTTATATGGAATAGAGATAGGACAAAATGGGTTATGATCTCTGCAACTGTTGATCCGACAAAGCATAAAATAGCTTGGAAGGTTTAGTTTCTTAAAAGGAGTTTGAGTATTTAAAAAAAGATAATTTAGTGATAATCTTCCCTCTCAGTAATTATCTGTAAACAATCTCTTGTGAGCAAGCAACCAACAGACAGACGCCAGGTTCCAATTCCATTACATCCTTTTATATTAGTGACTTAATTGCATTTTGATATTCTGTCTCCAAAAAGAAGTTTTAAGACGAAATTATTCTTTTCAAAAGAGGTTCAAATGAAACTATATTTAATATGCATAGATTACGCCATACCAGCAGTATTTTCGCCATGAATAAAAAGCTACATTGCTGTAAATTGCATTCTTCGTGAATAGAGATTTCTAGTATGAAACTATTATGGTTTTGCCAAGAGGTGTTTAAGGATCATTCGTATTAATACTCAGCATTCAACTTGTCCCGAAATTTTTTCCAAGATTAATGTTAATTAATTTCGTTCTGATGAACATAATGAGAGAGAGAGAGAGAGAGAGAGAGAGAGAGAGAGAGAGAGAGAGAGAGAGAGAGAGAGAGAGAGAGAGAGAGAGAATGTTTATCAGTTTACACTAATATAAATAAACATAAATAATTGGAGCACCAGTATATTCTTGATAAATTTAAGCCTTATGAGTTCCCAAAGCTCACACACACACTCTCTCTCTCTCTCTCTCTCTCTCTCTCTCTCTCTCTCTCTCTCTCTCTCTCTCTCTCTCTCTCTCTCTCTCTCTCTCTCTTGATTTATATCATATGATTTGGTGTAAGCGTCAAATTATGACATGTATCAGACGAGAATCTGAAGTTATTTTTGCTCGTGTGTGTGAATGTATCTTAATAAAATATTTTTCTAAATCTAAGATGTAAATACTCGTGACTCAGATATATAGATACAATCAAAATTAAAGGATGATAATTACATATTCTCTTCTGAGCATGGGCATACACCCATAGGCATGTATGTTTATACATAATTCTGTCAGATGGTTATAAAAGAAAATGATTCGTAACCATAAACCAATGGACAACGTCAGTGTATGCAAAACTGATTCACGAATTTGAAGATTCTTTCTGAGAGAGATATTTACAACATATAAGGGGATAAGGTAATATCAACTTTGGATCATGTCAGCAGCCAAAAGCTCTGGAACCCTCCGAAGTTTGGCCAACAGGCGGATTACCGATGTCGTGCAGTCAACGTCACAGGTTGGTGCACACTCTGAGAGGCGGTATTTAACCTAAGTTTAGATGTTTGAATGTCGAGGGATTTCAGCTCACTGAAGAGGCCCCATCCTTCTTCCCCGATTTCTTTAATGATTTCGACATCACTTATCTCGGTTGCCATGATGCTCTAGCCTGAAGGAGAGGTGGGTCACTCGATTTTCTTCGCTTGTTTTAGTTTATTCCTTTTATTTGCTGCGTAGATCAATGGATGGATTTGTTTGTTACTTTGTTCTCTTCATCAGGTTCCCTTTAGTTTTTATCGATATGGGAATTTCTTTGATGGCTTGTTGGTCAATTGGAAACGTTTCTGCCTCCTTAGTTTTTTTGTAGTGTGTGCAACCTCGCCACCCTTTGAGCTAAAGTTATAGGGTTTGGGTGACCCTACAGGTCTACCTGAGCCATTGCCTGGCGCTCCTTGGTCCTAGCGGAGTGGAAAAGGGTCTTGGGTGCTGATCATATGTATTTAGGGTCAGTCTCTAGGGCATTGCCCTGCTTGTTAGGGCAAAGCCACTGCCCCTTTCCTCTCCCATTGATGAGGGGCCTTTAAACCTTCAATGGAAAGATTTTCAAATCTATAATTGGTGAAATTATTTCCATTGTCTTTATGTTTATTATCTTTCTATAATTATAATAGTAGCACTGATGATAAGGATATCATAGTTGATGCATAGCTATTATTTAATTAGGAACAGTATTCATTAATTATTTTCTGCTATATTGTTATCTAATTAATTCCATTTTCTCGGTCGACGTAGCAGTAATCAATAGAATTTATCTATATAGATGTTAAAGCTTTAAACCTTCCTTATATAAATTGCCTTATGTAATTATCTTATTTAAAATTGTCTTTTACTAACTGCAAAAACACATTTTCCTCTAAAAGCCTCCCAGGCCCCTCAGAAATGAAAAAAAGAGATTATCTAGGAGCAAAATGAATATCATAAGGTTCATTTTATATCAAATTATCATTGTCAAATAAATCAGGATTTTTAGACAATGTATATTTTTTTTTAACTTGGGGGGTTTCTAATTTATCACATCATTGGTCTAAACTCGAACATCAAAATGTCTTTAGATAAAGGTACATTTATCAGTTCAATCGCATTGTCAGATTGTTGTTTAAAGGGGCAAAAGGGTATTTGTACCTAACAATTTTCAAGTAAAAGATAAAGCAGTTAGCCCATGTCAAATCAATTCTGCAACAGCTTCTGCAAAATTCCACTTCACAAACCTAAAGCTAATAGATAAAGACAGAAATTTACGCTCCCAAGTCTCCTTGCAAATCATAAATTTCATATCGAAGAATGTATCGCTATGCAAAAGCTTCAACTTTCAAGGCACAGTGTTAGGTTACTGCGTTATTGCTCGGAAATAACCAGGAATTTATGGCGGAGCGTAAATATCGTGGTATAGCCTTGAGACCTGCTCAGGAACAATTTCTGAGTTCTCCATTTGGCACCTGTTCAAGTTTATCGTTTATTTTCACAGCAATTCTAATAATTGTTTTACAAACAGATGGAGGTATTAAAGGGTTTAAAGATTTAGTTATGATGCTGTGCACCTTTCACTTATAACCTTATATATTTTATATAATCGCTTTTTGTATAGAATTCTACTACTTGCGTAAAAAAAATTATATTAGTCATTGTTATATGATACTTACCCCAAAAAAATTATTTTTAACAGAGATTATCATTTGTATCTATCAAATAAATATCTTTCATTTCTGATATGTAAAACTCAGTCACATAGAAAGCTCACAGTATTTCAATAAATCAATCGACTAGGAAATGAAGATACGAAATTGATCTATGGTCAATAGATTATGTATGTGCATGCTATACACTTCCATTAGCGAAACTTCAAGTTAGCAGGTAAAGAGAGAACTTAATATCCAAAGTCTTCCCGCACATAACTTTCAAATCAGGGCGTGTGTGGCTATGCAAAAGCTTCGCCTAACAAGCAGTTTGGGAACGATGGGTGGTGTTATTTTACTCAATACGTAGCGTTATCGCCTGAGTATAGTCCGGTATTTATGGCAGCACGTAAATTGTTGAGATATGCCTTTCAGACACCAACCTTCCTCACCCCTCCACTTTACCCCCAACAACAATCTTCGACTCCTCAGATCTAGAAGTGTTCAAGTTTGTATTTTATCCTTATAATCACTTCTAATTTGCTGATCACTGGATAGCTTACTTTGATTTTTACACTATATCAATGTATGTATATTTCTATTATTACATCGCTTCACTAATGTAGGAGTATGAATGTTACGTATGTTATTTAACGTTCTATAGCTGAATATTTTGTGTAACATTCCTTAACATGATATTATGAAAAGCTAAAGAAAGTTGTAAGAAGAAGGAAGGAAACAGATGAATGGAATTACAAAATACTGCTGCAAAAATTCCTGATACATAATACATTACACAGACAGTTCTCGACAAAGGCAGCTATAGGAAAAACTAGAAAAATATAAAAAAGAGGAAAAGGTGGTGTGGTGACTATAGGTTTCAGAAGAAAATTCAATGGTTGCGGTTTCGAAAACCAATACTTCCACAACTAGAAACAAAGACGTTGTACTCATAATGTAACAACCCAGGCACATGAAAACTTCTATTTCAAGAGAAGTAAAAGACAGTGTTCACGCTACATGGCTTTCCTTTTTAGTTTCTCTTATTCCTCTTTTTAGGTTCATCTCTCTCTCTCTCTCTCTCTCTCTCTCTCTCTCTCTCTCTCTCTCTCTCTCTCTCTCTCCACTTAAAGATAATCCTGGTACTCTAAAATGGCCCCTGGTTTATGTTCTTATTTTGTGTAATTGAAGAATTGAATTTGATTTGTGCATAGTAATTCCGATTGAGCTTCACTTCAATACGATCAAAGAGATGGAATGTAAAACCATACTAATCCTCTATAGGACAATGTCTCGATATAAATATACGAAGCAAAATGGTTATAAAAAAAAAAAAATAATAATATTCGTAACGGCATTTCATGAAACCTACTGTAAATAGCGGTTGCACGCAGAGAAAACAACCACCTTGTGGGTCTTGTAATGCCGAACAAAAAACCAACAGTGTCTGTTTGTGTATGATGTTTACTGCTCAACCTACAGTGCACTAGTTCATACAATAATCAGTATTACCTCCATCAAAGGGGTTACATTTTCACCTGTTGTTATTTATTTATTCATGTTTGTTTGTTAACAGGATTACAGCAAAACTTCTTCCCTGATTTTCACCAAAATTTTGATAATTGATATGGATTATGTTCCGGAAGAAGCCATTATATCATTGAGGTAATCCGGACTAAGATTGCGATTCTGGTTGTTATTTTTAGTATTACACAGTAAATTCATTCACGTTCAACATATGAAATGGGGAAAGTTTGGTCCGTAGACGTGAGTGGAATGTTGATAATATTAATTGCTAGATGTCTGATATCTGAGATTGCTCTTTCTACTGTTTTTTATTTATTTATTCTTTTTTTTTTCCTTTTTTTTTTTTTTTGCATTGGGTACGCTAAGTTTGTAAAGGGCTTCAATATCAATCTGAGGCGGTCACTGTAGAATTACCAACTACTCTACTCCTTCCACTATGAACGATAGATTTTCCAAGGTGTTATTTCACAAACGACATGTTGATCTAAATAGTATTTACCACATAATGTAACCAATGCCGTAAATGTGTCAAGGGCTTCATTTCTTATGCACTCGTTTTAATAAGTTTTCTAATAGCTAAATTCAGACTGCACACTTTACCATGAAGTTACAAAATTTTTAATTGAGTTTGCACCGCTTACTTAAAGAATTCAACCAAAATATAAGTCATAATTTATCTGAGAATATGAGCGAAATAAATCGTAAGTGATAATGATTCCAGCGTTTATTTTTTTAATCATTATGGAATAGCTGGAAAGCAATTATGAGCTGTTTTTAGTATAGCAACCTATAATATTGGCTTCCATTCGATTCTTATTTTATAAATTTACAAAAGAAAAAAAAAACGTTTCTATCGAGGTCACACAGAACATAATAAGTTATTTGCAATGACGATTTCCTGAGGTCCACTATTTCTTTCCCACTGTAACAGAATATTCACAAATTAATTCTGCAGCAACTACTACTGATCTCCTTATGTAATAATGCTGAAGGTCGAAAAATAATTATGTAGAAATATATTTCATAGTTCAAGCACAGTAATCCATTAATTATCAACAATTCATTAGTGATATATGCGCATGGCATCTAGCTAATGATTTCTCCTGACAGCGGGAATCTAATGTTTGATACTTAGCTCATGGTCTGTCTCGTTTGTTTGGCAAAGTGGATTATCAAATCAATCAAGTGGGTGTTTGATTGAATAGATGATGAAAAGAACGCCGATGACGCCCCTGAATGGCAGTGCCATACTTGCCTTCTGCAATGGGTATTCATATCTGGAAATGAGTAGTCTACTGATGAAAGGGGATGGGAACTATGCTCTCAACAATGCCACCTGAACAAACACATAAATACAAACGTTCAACGCCAAATACCTAAAGATTCTTATTGCTCCGGTGACAATATAAAACTAGCAGGGAATTCCGTCCCTAAAATTCCAACAACATAGGACCCCCCCCCCCCCATTCCCCCGCCAACATAGGGCGGCAATATGACGCCAATAAATAGGGATATTTCGATCTCCCTCGCTGATTTTCCCGTCCCTCCCCCACTTCTAGTCCCGGTACCCCTATGGCAGGGGAAAGGGGATTTCCAAAGCAATATATATCTTGACCCATTGTTATGTTCGAAATAAACGTCTTCACTTTGCGGCTCCATCTTGAATA
>NC_090735.1:100779070-100796570 GCF_036898095.1 Palaemon carinicauda
AGACAAGGGAATCAGGTTTGGAGAGATAGGAGTGCTAGTGCGCAGCGAGGTAGGTCACATAGTTGTATCCGTGAAAAGAAGTGTTATAGATGTGGGAAAGTGGGACATAAGAAGAATGAATGTAGATGGGCTCTAGGTGCTTTTTTTGGATGTGGTGAAGTAGGGCATAGAATTAGCAAGTGCAAGAAAGAGAAAGGGGTAAAATGTTATCAGTGTGGTATGACTGGGCCCATAGCGAGTGGATGTCGTAATAATCTTATGAATGTGATTTGTGGTAATTATAGTAAGGATGGTCATTATACTAGAATGTGCGAGGAGCCGCGGGAGATGAGCATGTAGCTGGAGTATGCAGGATAGAAGGGATTAAGTCAGCCAGGAGGTTCGGGACACTAGAGTGTAAGAGGGTTCATCTGGGTGAGTCCTCCTGTGTATGTAGAAGGAATAGGATCAATGATCGTTAGAATGGGGTGAATAATTGGTTGGAAATGAGTAAGTATGAACATGGTATGCATGAGAAGTTAGGGTTGGAAAATAACCAATTGATGTTAGTGGAATATATGAAAAGGAAGAATATTAGAGCTTTAAGTAAGGATGAAAAAAGGGAAAATTTTATAAGTAAAAGTGAGAATAGAAATAAGTATGACAAGGCTGTAAATGTGCAAGTGAGTGTGGAAGATAAATGTATTAATACGGATGAAACGTGGCTGAGTACGAATGATACTTATACTGTGTGTGGCTTTTCGTTAGATGATGTAAAAGAAAGAATAAATAACACAAGAGTTGGCGATAGGAGAATGATAAGTAGCATGAATGAATCTTTTGCTAAAGATGAGAATGTTTTTGATGAAATGGAAGAACTGTTGACAGAAATTAGTGTAATTTTAGGTCCAAATGAGAACGAGGTAGACGGGATTGTACATGATATATTAGATGATAGAGATTTATATAGGAATAGTGTTAATGTAGCGAATGATTGTGATAAGGAAGAAGTGAATGAGAGAGTATATGGGGGCCCAGTTACTCAGAGTAAAGGTCCCGTTCCCGACTGCGACTGGGTAATGAGAAAAATAATGTAAGTGGTTGTGTGAAAATGTAGAAGGATTTGGCAAAGTAAGGGGGGAGGAATGTGTAGGATTAATTTTTGTTTTATTTTTATTTATTTTTGTTTGCCAAATCCAGAGAGAGAGAGAGAGAGAGAGAGAGAGAGAGAGAGAGAGAGAGAGAGAGAGAGAGAGAGAGAGAGAGAGAGAGAGAGAGATTGTGTTAGCGAGCAAAAGGTAGTTAGTGTATTGATTGTTTGTTGTGAGGAACACTGTTGGTATAAATGAGGTTGTTTGTTTACCTTTAGCTACGTTAGGACAGTAGTAAATGTTTCAGAGCGAATGCTTTTTGATTTGACTGCTGATAGAGGCGGTAGTGTGTGAATGCTGGATTTACTTTACTTGATTCGACCAGCGTGGAAGTGTTAAATTATTTTGACAGTAAGTACAGTTTTGCTTATATTTGCTTTTCGTGATTGTGAATGATAGGAACAGTTTATTATTTATCTTTAATTATAGTGTGATAGTTTAGTTAGCTAGGAGTGTTCGTAAGTGTCTTTTTTTTCCTTTTCAGGCCGCGATTCCTCCTTCGAATTCCTTATTTCTTTAGAAAGCAAAATTTTGTTTGATTGAAGATAGTGTTAATGGCCTGGATTATTCTAAAAGATTTCCATTTGACTGCTCTTTTAAACGAAAGACCTATTGATCACCGGATTTTGAATTTGTTTTGGATCTGTTTATTACGTATGATGATGATGAATATGATGATAATGATGATGAGGATTACTCTCACGACTCAAATTAATTAATACACTTTTGGATTGACTGAGAGTCAGTGTTGCTATAGTGTGGCGTTGCAACCGAGTTGGTGCGTTGGGCTTAAAGGACTGTTAGCCCTTGTGCGGACGAAGGTGTCCACACATATATTATATGTTCAAGTGTTTCTGTTTTCTTGTTTTTATTAGTGTTAAGATTTTGTGATTTATTCTGATTTATTTGAATGCAGTTTATTTTAGCATTAAGTGATTACTATAGTTTGAAGGTTATAGTTGAAAGTGTGGTTGCTGGTGTTTTGTTTTTTGTTAGAATATTCTAGACTATAAGGAAATATAATTTTAAGGGAATGTTTAGTTTTTTTACCTTTTGTTAAAGAGTCTGGTATAGATAACGTGAGGGGAAAGTTTGTTTTGTTGAGACAATTGTCAGTAGATGTGATTCAGGGTGTGTCAGTAGGTGTGATTTAGGATGTGGGGCTTGTTTCTGAAACATCCTACCACAATATATATATATATATATATATATATATATATATATATATATATATATATATATATATATATATATATATATATATATATATATATATATATATATATATATATATATATATATATATATATATATATATATATGTTACGACTGGCAAGTCGCACTTGAAAAAAATTGATACCCAAGCTCTGAGAAATTTATATAACTCCTAGAAGTCAATGTACAAAAACACTGAATATCTAAAGGTGTCTTAATTACACTTAAAGTAAAACTGAGTTATCAATTACTTGAACCATTCAAAATACCCTGTTACTTCGTTTTCTACTTAAGGATTACGAGAGAGCTATGTAAGAAATATTGGTGATCGAAATAATACACACTTTACCAAGAAAAAAATATATATTCTATAAAATGTGCTAAATTAATACAGAAAATTATCACCTAAATTCATCCCTCGATACATTAAATGTGAACAAAACCTTAGACTAAGACAGGAAAAAGATACTTTTGAAAATTATACAATCACTGGTTTCACTAGAAATTAATTTATTAAAATATCTAATCTTGATATTTAATGACAATTGTTAACCTTTAACACTCTAATGATTAAACTATTAAAGTGATTTACATTAAAGTGACTGATACACTCAACCTGATACACTCAACGTGTTTTTAGCTCACACAAGGTTCTGAACAGATAGCAATAAAAACACCCAACTGTTTTAACCTAAATCTCACAAGGCCAATTACAATAATTTATGCCACATCAGCACTTATATTAACACAACAAACATCAAATGTTATTGAAAGTTTCATCAACATTTCAAGAAACTTCGAGATATGTTTGATAAAAACTTATTCACTTTGGAGACGGCACACACTCGAGGCACTTGAGGAGAGAGGATGTTGGCTCTTTCAAAGGGACAGGCTGTATCTCTTCTGCTGCTATGCATTCTTAAGGGTGTATTTATATTGTTTTGATTATTCCAGATCCTTCTAGGTCAGGGGGCAGTTCTTACAAAGGACTTCATAACAAGATACGTGAAATAGAAAGTTAATTCCTAAAAATTACGTAAATTTACATACAGTGACTTGAATGAAAAATGCAAAGTAATGAATGATGAAAGTCTTATGCAATTTACATATAATTACCTAAAACTACAAGAGAGGAATTCACCTTTCAAGCTGGCCATTGAGCTCTTAAATACTCTAATAAAATGCATGACTAAAATATTTACTCAACACTGGATCAGCTTCGTAACTTAGATCCCCCCAAAAAGATTATATATTCTGGGCATGAATCCACCGATTCAGCCCGAGATAAATAATCTGCAACCACGTTATCTTTACCTGATACAGGCTTTACATTGATACTATATGGTTGCGAACATAATGATCACCAAGTTAACCTTTGATTATTATTCTTCAACTTCTTAACAAAATTTAAAGGATTGTGATCCAAGTAGACTATAATCTCTTCATTATGTTAACATAAACTTCGAATTTTCGTATCACTTTGATTATCGCTATTAGTTCCTTTTCAACTGTTGAATAGGCTCCTTGATGTTTCTTTAGCTTCGACGACATAAAACAAACAGGGAGATGAATTCCTTCCTAGTCTTCTTGTAATAAGACAGCTCCAATCCCATTGTCCGATGCATCGACTTGGATCAAGATTTGTTGTTAAAATCCGGTGCTTGCATTATCAGTTTCGAAGTTAATATGGCTTTTTTCTTACTTTTCCTTTTTCCTGGTATTTCGATAGAACAGGCCCTGTCGCTGCTGTTCTCCAAAAACCGGAATGGTCCTTGGAACTCATTGGCAGGGGAAACCTCCTTATCAGGGAAAAAAAACTACACATGTTGTCTTACTGCAAACTGTCTGTTCTTACTCTTCCTATTAAACCTTTTATTCATTTTTCCTTGACTAGTTTTCATGCCTTTTAGGGAAAATTTCCTTATCTCACTGATCCTTTTTCTCAAATCCTTGACATTTTCTCCATCCGTTTCCTCTAGATCCTTCTCATTTCCTGTCAACTTTTTAATCAGTTCTTCGCTGAAGGGCTCTCCTCGTACTTCAGTCGGGAGTAAGGGGGTTTCCTTGATACTCGTTATGCTTTCTAGCCGTCTGTCAAACGTAACATGGACGGCAAATCGGGCTCACGTCCTTATGTATGCCATTCCAGAAAAAAAATGTTTCTTGATCTTCTCCGTCGTCTTCCTTATCACCATGTGTCCCATTGTGTGTGCTGCGGCAATCACCTGTCTTCTCAATGGTACAGGAATCAGTATCTGACGGTATATCTCCATTTAGCATTCCTAGGGATATCGGCGGGCCTTTGCTTCCTAATAAGCTACCAATCTTTAAAATAATAAGAGGTGGGAGACTGCTGCACCTTTGTCTCATCCACCATAGGTTACAATAGGTCTGTTAATGTTGTATCCTTCCATTACAATCCTATCAGCCTTTTCCTACTCACTTGTCCTACTTCTAACATTGAGTTTTTTATCTCTTCCAAATCCATAGCTTCCTGTTTATTCGTCCATCGTTCCTCTTCTCTCCGGCATATTCCGGAGTCCTCCTCTTGTGTACTGTCAAGGGAATCCTCTTCTTCGGAAAACAAATCCTCTAAGTTCATTTCTGCTTCCGTTTCTTTTTCTTCTTTTTCAGCCACTTTCTTCTTCATACTCCTATTCGTCACACAACTAAGAAAATTATATGGGTAGTCCTTCTCGAATTCGGTTGTAGGATTATACTTCAAGGATTTCTCCATTACAATGGGACAAGGCACAAATGGTGCTCCACCAACTTCATTACCCGAAATCAAAATGACTTGTCACCAACTAGAATGATAGTTTCAAACGGCAAATAGGAATGACCTCTTCACCTTCAAAATTACCAAGTCTCCTGTCAGACATTGTCCCACCAACGGGTGTACACCTCGTGTCACCACACTATGGTCACAACCTGTGTCTCGCCATATCTTGACTGGGCTTTGCTCGCTCCCATGTATTGCAGCTCACATACCTTCATAAATGTACAGTTTAAAGGCATCCATGCTGTTTGGGTTTGTCCTGTTTGTCATGTAAACGTTAGCTGGCTTTTTTCTCCTTTTTGTTCTTTCCCGATTGTTTCTTTGACTTCGCATTTTGTGAAGTTGAATTAGCTTTAATCACTTGGGCGACTGATTTTATTTGGTTTGATCAACATTCCTTACTGATATGGCCCCTCTTGCCACACTTAAAACTAACCATATTAACCTTTTGGATGTCTTTCACGATACTTGAAGTAGGACGATTCTACGATTGTTACTGTGGTACTATCGCATTCTGCTTCGAAACAGTACCAGTGGTACTTCCACTGTAACTATTGAAATTGTTCACTTAGGTATTACTAAACTGGCATTCATGATTCGGTGAATATGTGACACTTGGTCAGAAGGATGGTTGAAACTTTATACCCAAGAAGGGTTTACGACTTACTTACTTTACTTACTTTGATGGCTGCTTTTCCAGTCCCATCCAGCAGGGGAACCCTACTCTCTACAAGACCTCCACTGTTGTTTTACCTTGTTCATTCAGAGTATTTAACATTTCACATCACATATTAATCATTTACTGTTGAATCGTCACTGTCAAAAGCCTCATGAAATAAGAAAGTCTCCAGTTTCCTCTTGAAACCCTTGATTAAAGGGTAGGCTCCACCTTGGACCACCTTGAATGGGTGCCAATCGTAAAAAATATTTCCCAAAATACACTAATCAAGACACGCTAATGAAAATTTCAGGCATTATTAGCACTATAATAAGGCATATCCTCTGTAAGTTTTATTATCCTACAGGGAAAATAAATGATTTTATGAATAAAAATTTGAAAATCGGAGCTAGCGACTTAAAGTTATTTGGTGACCAGTGAGAAACTATTGTCTTGAATTGAAATCCGGTGTTTGATTATGTTTTTTTATCCACCTGGAACATGCACACAAAGTTTTATCAAAATCGAACAGTAAATAAGCACACAGCAAGAAAAAAACGAGCAATGACTTTAGTGAAAGCCCGGCTGGTGATGGAGGGATACCCTAGTAATAAATATTCACCAAAAATTAAAATCTTGATTTAGGGAAAAAACCTTCCGTGTTTTTGTAGGTATTATGTCACTTGATAGCCTAAAACATCTAAATAAGAGCAGGACAAGCAAAGAAATACACCCCTCTCCCGAAAAAGAAAAAACGAGAAATTACGATTTTTGTCTGATGACAGAAATATTAGATATAAAATCATAATCACCCTTGAGCCCATTTTCTTTGATGTCACTGATATTAGAAAACGACTTTGAACAGTTCTTAAGGGGTAAACTATAAAAATTAGACAATTACTAATGATATTTCTTATTTTTACTATTAACATAAGGGGGACGTTAATGACCATGGGGGGCATTATAGAGGCTGGAGATGAATTCTACACATATCACGGCCTTCTGATAGGCAAAAGGAAGACTTTTAGCAAAGAAAAAAAAATTGGCAAAAATCACCCTTGTAAGGTGGAGATTATCTTTGTCTTCAATTATTTGAATGTTTCATGGCAGCATATTAAATAGTCTCGGGACAGCATATATAAAGGCTCTGGAGCCTAAAGTAGACATAAATCTAGGTTCCAACAGTTTGAAGCCCCCTATATCTATTCTTGTGTCGACACGATTTGTTAGCTGCGCAATGTGTAGCAATTCTTCTAAGTATTTTGGATACCCATTTCTGATAACTTGGTGGGTTATTATAAATATTCTAAATTCAATTCTTGCTTTAATTGGCAGGTAGTGTAAATCGATTAGTAGAGGGGTGATCCTTTCTCTAGGTGGGACACCTTTTATCAGTCTTGCTCCTCTGTTTATTATGCTTTGTAATTTCTTAAGTTGCACTTTTGGTAAATTGTAATAGATAGAGTTGTAGTAGTCAATTCTGGTAATAACACAATTTATCACAAGTTTCTTTACAGAATTTTCGTCCAGGTACTTTTCTATGAACGCAATATTTCTTAGATGATAACCAGCAGTTTTTATTACATTATTCATATGGGCATTTAGAGACAGGTTACAATCAAGATATACACCTAGATCTCGAACTCTACTAGATATCGGCACCGAGTCATTATATATGTTTATTTGAATATCACTTAAGTTTCTCACGCAGTTTCTCTTACCAACCATCATGAATTCAGTTTTGTTCTCATTCAATTTTAGTTGTTTAAATGTCGTCCATTCTCTAACACTATCAAGGATTCAGTTTACAGTTTCAGTAGTGTCATGTATATCATTTATGGAGAAGTAATATTGTTTGTCATCTGCAAATAGTTTAAACTTCACACCATGCTTTTCTAGCATTCTCGATTGACCAATAGTATAAATGCAGAATAAGATAGGGCCGCCAAGTACACTCCCCTGGGGTACTCCTCTGTTTAAGGGTTCATATGATGAATAAGAGTTTCCAATTCGTACACAGTAATTTCTACCAACCAAGTAGTTGTTTAGGTATTTAAAGGCTTGATCTTCAACGCTAATGGACCGTAGATCATTTAGTAGCAGTTCATGCACCACTGTAACAAAAACAGCACTGAGATCGAGCAGTATTAGGATACCCCATTTATTTTCATCCATCATTTCTAGTATATCATTTACAACAGAGCAGATGGCTGTCTCCGTAGAGTATAGTTTTCTGTAAGCAGATTGGTTGTCAGGCAAAGCTTCTATTACTTCTAAGTGGCTGACTAGTTGTTCAAGAATTACATATTCAAGCACTTTTGAAACAAAGGATAAATTTTAAATAGGTCTATATGAGCTTAATTCCTGGTAGTTCAGTGCATTTTTCAGAACTTGTGTGGCTATAGCCAGTTCCTCAGATTTAGGAAACTTACATTCATCAATGCTTGCATTTGCTATTCTCATTATTATTTCGGCTAAACAAAAAAAGTCTCTCTCTCCAATTTCTTGAGATATTGGCATAGGATCGATCGCGCAGTTTGTTTTCTTTGCTCTCTTGATAATTCTGGTGATGTCATCTTGTGTTTTGTTATTAAATTGTATCAATTTTGTCTCTATACCTGGTGTCTCATTAATCTGATGAGTATTTACAAATGACCTGGTTATGTCTTCAATTTATTTATTTTTTTATAAAGAATACTAGAAAATTATTTGTTAGTTCTTGGTCACTGTGTCCATCAGGTAGCTTCTTTACTTGTACATTTCTCATAATACCATTCAATAGACGATATAACTTGTTTATGCCGGTTGCTGCTTCAAGGATCTTTCTCTTCTTGTATTCACTTTTTTCCTTCTTAGTAGGTACTTATATTGACACGCAGCAGTTTTGTATTCTACCCAAGTACTTTCAGTTTTTAACTTATTCCACTTTCTTTCTTTACGTCTTTTTCCCTCTTTTTTACCAAAGTCTCTCCAACAAACCAAGGAGATTGGTCTTTTACGGTTACAGTCACTTTTACTCACTTTATTGTAAGTGGTCATAAGACAGTTAGCACACTTAACAGACGTTGGTCATCATGATCACAGGGAATGCTGATAGCATCTTTTATTTTCTTTGTAACTTCTTCAATAAATACAGTAGGAGAAAAATTTGATTTATGTCTAAAGTTCATTTTCTTTACCAATGCATGTTTCTGTAGAGGTAGACTAAACGTAATACGTTTGTGTACAGGGGAGATAGTACATTTCTCTTCGATTTTTATATCAGATACAATATTAGTCATTTCATCACTTATAACTAAGTCTAGCATATGCCTAGTTAAAGTAGTTGTGCAGTCGACATTATTCAATAGTCAGTATGATTCTAGTAACTCACTAAATGCTAAAGCGTCAGGACTGACAGTATTATAATCTTTACTCAGAGAAGCAGCTGGATCAAGTTTTTTCACCTCTCGCTCTCTGAAGTACGTTCGAATATGTTCAGGAATTCCTCGTAAATATTGTTTTAGACCTATCAATTCTTCTAAATCTGCTATCTCCCTCACGTTAGCAGCCTCTATCCATCTTTTAAAACATCGCAGTACCTGTTAAGCACAATCCAGGAAAGTAATTTTCTTGTCCTTCCACAAACTTCGGAAATTTTCCTTATAATATTCAGGGGTCATCTGATACAACTGCAGCAGGCTCCTCTTTACTTCTTTATAATCTCCTTTCTCTGGTGCTGATATAAGTTAAGATATCAGCCACCGCCTTTTCCAATCAAGACACGCTGCAATAACAGAGACCATTCATCTTCTGGCCATTCCATCGTTGATGCGACCGTTTCAAAATGATTGGAGAACTCATTGGTAGCTTCTTCTGTAAATTTTAGAATTAATCTTTGGGCATTCGTCACATTGAACACAAGATCGTGTAAAACAGGGGTCATATCTGTCTGCATTGCTGACTTTGCACGAGCATTCAATAGTTCCAATTCCCATGCGTGTCTCACTTCTATCTTTTTCTTCCTGTCTTGCTTCCATTTCTCTTACATGTCTTGCAATCTCTCTGGCTTCTTCCCTTTCTCTTTCTTCCCATCTGCTTCCATTTCCATCTCTCTTTCTTCCCATCTTGCTTCCATTTCCATCTCTCTTTCTTCCCATCTTGCTTCCATTTCCATCTCTCTTTCTTCCCATCTTGCTTCCATTTCCATCTCTCTTTCTTCCCATCTTGCTTCCATTTCCATCTCTCTTTCTTCCCATCTTGCTTCCATTTCCATCTCTCTTTCTTCCCATCTTGCTTCCATTTCCATCGCACATCGTGCTTCTTCTCTCTTTTGTTCTCGCCTTGCTTCCATTTCCCTCGCACGTCGTTCATCTTTTTTTCTCCTCTGCCGTCATCTTCAACTTAATCAAATTCTCTTTTGCTGTAATTCGTCAAATCTCAGCCTTTACATTCCTTTTTGCTTTAATGCCTTCAGTTCCTAGGTCAGCTGATCCTTGCATCGCTATGAATTCCGCTTCAGCTTCCTCCAACAGTTCACAAGCTGCTAACCATATTTTCTTCAGATAGCTTTCCTGAGTTTATCAACGCTTCTTAGGCTAGGCTCCTGATTTGGGCTTTAATAACTCGTTGCATGATCACCACATGCCTATAAAATAGAGAGCCCCTGAGCTTTAGTTACCATAGGTTCTGACAACTCCTTAACATTTGGGTTTTTCAAAAACTCTTGGATATTTAGCTGTGCCAACTTTTACCTTACAATTATTATCCCTCTCAATATATATATGTATATATATATATATATATATATATATATATATATATATATATATATATATATATATATATATATATATATATATATATATATATATATCCTAGCAATACACAAAATCCTATCAATACTATACTATTCAAACCTTTAATGAAAACATAGCCCTGTTATCACCAATATTAAAACACTCACTCGATCCCAAGGGTCTAGGCACCAAAAGTATATTAAATATAACGACAGGCAAATTACATAACCTCCCAAGTTCCCAATTTACCTGTTTATTTTTAATTAAATCTGTTATACTTAAAGAAAAATTAATACCCATGTTTTGAGAAAATTATATAACTCCCAGACGGCAATATATAGAAATACTGAATATCCAAAGGTCTCTTAAATACACTCAAAACAAACTGAGTTATTGATTACTTGAACTATTCAAAAGAACCTCTTACTTCGATTATTAGTCAGGGATTACGAGAGAGCTCTATAAGAAATACTGGTGATCGATTTATATACTTTTTACAAAAATAGATATATTCTGTAGAAATTTACAAAATGATCACCAAAATACATCACTCGAAATAATGAATCTGAACAAATCCTTAGACTAAGACAAGAAAAAGATACTTATCCAAATTATACAGTCACTTGTTTCACTGGAAATTAATTTATAAAAAAAGAATAATCTTGATAATTAAAGACAATGGGTAAACTTTAACACTATAATGATTAAACTCTTAAATAAATTTACATAAAAGTGACTGTTACACTCAACGTGTTTTTAGCTCACACAAGGTTCCGAATAGGTAGTAATAAAAACACACTTAACTGTTTTAACCTAAATCTCACAGGGCTAGTTACACAAATTTATGCTACACCTGCACATATATTAACACAGCGCACCTGAAATGTTATTCAAAGTTTCACCAACGTTTGAACACACTACACACGATGTGTTTGATAGAAACTTATCTACTTTGGATAGGGCATACACTTGAGGCACTTAAGGAGAGAGGATGTTGGCTCTTTCACAGGGACACGCTGGATCTCTTTTGCTGATATACATTCCTCGGGGCATATATATATATATATATATATTGACTTAATTATTTGAGATCCTTTTAGGTCAGGAGGTCTAAAAGCTTAGGGCAGTGCTTACGGCACCAAAGTGGCCGTCTACTCAAGCAGCAGGCGAATGCCAACGCACAAGGGAAGTAAATCTCTCCCAAATAACTCTGCCAACCTACCCTTCAAAACATTAAAAAAAGAAATAAAATTAACTCTGGTTCTCAGGAACATTCTAACTACGTGGAAAATATAAGAATTGCGTAATCTATCGCAAGCATGACGCAATACCTCGTAAAAATATAAAAATAACATAAGCCCTCATTTTCAAACCTCGTATGGTTCGTACAGACTACCTAGATGAGATTACATAAGACTTCATAACAAAATACATGAAATGAAAAATTGATTCTAATTCATATATATGTATATATATATATATATATATATATATATATATATATATATATATATATATATATATATATATGTATACATACATATATATATATATATATATATATATATATATATATATATATATATATATATATATATATATATATATAATCATAAATAAATATATATGTTGAGGCCTCCTGCTTCAATAGTCTTAGGAGGAGATGATGATTATGATGATGTATATGCTATAAATTCATATGTTATTATTATTATTATTATTATTATTATTATTATTATTATTATTATTATTATTATTATTATTATTATTATTATTATTAGTGAAACTAGATCTTTAGCTGGAAAAGTAGGATGCTACAAACCCTGGGGCTTCAACAGGAAAAGTAGCGTAGTGAAAAAAAAAAAAAAACGAAATAAAAAAAATATCTAAAATGTATATGAAAAGTTATGATTAAAAGATATGGAATATTTGGATATCAGAAACAATGTTAGATTTATGTCATATATGCTATAAACCATAAAAAGAGCTTTTCTTAAACCCATTCAACATTAAAGCATTTGCAATAAATATAGACTTCTGAAGTTCCCCCGATTCAACCGTCAGCTTAAGATGATCATTCCACAAACTTGTCATAGCTTGAATAAAACTTTTATAATACAGTGTAGTATTGTGTCTTATGATAGAGAAGGCCATACTTTTAAAATCAACGGCATACACCTAAAAAAAAAAAAAAAAAAAAAAAAAAAAAAAAAAAAAAAAAAAAAAAAAAAAAAAAAAAAAAAAAAAAATTATGCAACTTGCATGATGAAGCAACTACACCACTGTGACAGAGATTAATATCAAGATCGAGAATAAGAAACTTATTTGATAGTAAGCTTTTGTTTAACAAATTAAGAGGAGAGTTAGCAGCTGAAGATGAGGCAGGGCAACAGTAATCGAAACATGGTTAAATGAACAATTTAAAATATCTTCTCATGAGAGATCAACCATCGAATATCTTAAAAGACTTCCTCAATAAACCAATTCCTATTCTTTTTAGAATGAAGAAAAAATATATTGAATTTTTTTCTTAGAAGTAAATATGCAATCAAGAATCACACCTAGAGGCATGACAGCGCAGATATCCGGATATTTAGGAACCACTGCTCTCTGCCTACTTTGAGTTTAGTTAGGGCTCAACTTCCTCTCCTCATAATTTGCATCATGTACTAATCTTAACTGTACATCTACTAATTGATTCATCAACCATAGGCCTACTTCTTGAAAACCATAAGCGAGATAGAGTTGGAATAGATACATTTTGATTCTAATAATTTCATGAAAGAAGTAAACATTATATACCTAATAATATGAACTAGCAAAATAAAAGTAAATCATGCATATACATACGCAAACATATACACGTTTTACACCTCTCGTTCTAAAGTTCACAAGAATTTGTAGATTTATCTTTTCACAAAAATCTTGAACAGGTATGTGTTTTTCCTAACCCTTTATTCGGGTTATTAAGAAAAGAACATATATTTATCAATGAAATTATCTATTCATCTTCTAAAGATGGGTCATAAAATAACTTCTCTGTCGTATATATTCAATCATAATTTTTTTTTTTTTTTTTTTTTTTTTTTTTTTTTTTTTTTTTTTTTTTTTTTTTTTTTTTTTATGAAAACAGAAATCCTTTTCCGTCTGACGTGAACATTATACCTCTCACGACCAGATTTATTTCCAACTTGAGAGTATATTGACCATTAACTATAAGAGGGATTATTGGAGAATTCATCAGCATGGTGTAAAACCACAGCCCGAAGGCTGCCAGGGGCTTATTAAAACAAAAGGAGCTCCCTCTCTCTCGTCTACTTATTGGGACCTGAGGACGCAGGCCTAATACATACAAGTCGAAAATATTGTGGCCAGGGAATAAGAGGGTTCTGCCAGGATACCTTTCTTTATTATTGTCTTTATCAGCTTCTCGCTTATTTCTAGGAAATCTTTTTTTCCTTTTAATTTATTAATCTTCGTATTGCAAACCAGTGAGAGTTAATCCATATTGTGTTTCTGTTAGTTTATAATTATAAATAATCTGCCCTTAAAACCAATTCCATGAAATTATACTAGCGTATTCAACCATAAAACTATTATTCCTCACCCTCGTATCTTTATGTACGATTAGTACAATAATTCTATACTCCAGAACTTTTATGTATTTCCCCCTCTCATGAGGCTTTGCTACGAGGTTCGGTATTTTGATAAAAACACTACCCGTGTCCCTTTTTAAATCTAAGACTTGAATATGGCTTTGGATAGCTTCAATACTTCTGACATTTACTGCAGCGCATCAATATGTATAATAAATATTCTATGAGCAATTAAGCATATCACTTTTTCATATCATTTCCAAGTAAATTATTACTTTTTTTTAGTCGTATCCGAATCATACCTATGGCTAGGGCATTGAAATTGAGGAAATTTTAATAATTGACTCTGTAACATTCGTTGTTCTTACCCAGTTCATTTACGGTATAAAATATGAAGTGTGATCTTGCCCACAAAAATTTAAGTCTACTGAATTAGGAATGAAAATTTCGAAATAATCTTAAAACCCCGGATAAAGAATTTCCTTATGAGAGGAATTTAATAATACTTGAAAGCTGGAACGCTGGAAACGTGGAAGCAGTAAAGCGGCTGCAAAAGCACTGACCATTATTTACCTGAATTTGGAAATACAACCAATATATTATGGAAAGGCTTTATCTCTGGAAGATGCAATGGCTACGAGGATGAGCTTAGGGTATAATACCATCTGCGAATATATTGGATGCGTTGGATCCTTTGTGATTTGGACGAGTTATTCTCTCGTCCGTTACAGGCGAAATTGAAGGCTCTGTTAAAAGTAGGTTGAATGCTGGTTTCTATGGGAATACTGTTATTTCTTTGATGTCATTGTTAAAGAATATAAGATTTAGATTATTTGTTTCATAGTTTGTTACTTATATATGCTATAAAATCCTATTGGAGTATTTCTGAAAAGAAAAAAAAAAATGAAATAATAAATTATGCGGAAACTAGGTTTATGAGAAATATTGAACACCTCCCTCTCGAATGCAGTAATGCATAGTACTGACTCCTCCATTAGGTTTTCGTTTAACTTTTTAATAGAAATTATTTCAAAGTTGATTACTTGCTAACTGGCCAGATGCTCTTATCAGAAAAGAAATACATTATCAAAAAGAATCGTCTAAAACTAAAGTCAAGAAGGAATACTTATCGAATGTTACTTTACTTTTTATTTCTGTTTACCTCGTATAGAGATTAAATGTAGATTTTTACAGACATTTGTGTTTTCAGATTGTGAAAAATTCACCTTTCGCCGGTAATGGGAAAACATATATCCGCTTACCCATCAGGCGTACATGCTCCTTTGATCACAAATAAGAAATATAGCTTTACATAGTATATCGATCATCTATTCGGGCTTACGTACAGTCAGGTAAACCTATCATTCCATCAATAAGTTATTCTTAGTTCTTATGAAACATTGGCCATTTTCCTTGTACCTTGCCTTGACAGTTGATGTATTAGAGTTTGCCAGATATCGGAGGCTCGACTCATGTGATCGACTAGATCCTTGAAATCTTTCAGAATGTTCAACATTGCATGGTATTTCTAGTTTAAGTTTCATATTTTCATATTGAAATTTTGCAAAACACAATATAAACGTAAAAAATGCATCCTCAATGTTTTCTATCATTATTATTATTCCTTTTATATTACTTATTGTGATTATTGTATAGTATCCCCTATGCTACTAAGAATTTCTATAATTAAAGTTATTTATGGACAGATGTTTGAATGAGATTACTGAGACACCAGCGATAATGGTTGAAACATGATATATTCTACAAAGCGGACGGAATATAAAATCGTTTATTTCCCCGCTGCGATTTACAAACCTATCATGATACCATCTCCCCAAATATGACACAAATTGATTATTAGATTTTTATTTATTTATTTTTTTCTTTTTTCACAGAACTAAGATCCCTCATAAATTCAGGAGATTCGAATAGTCCTTTGATATAAAGGAAAAATTCCTTCTTAATTAGTCGTCTAAAAATCAACACTACTTTAGTTATATTTTTATCTTCTCAGATATTTTTTTTACGTTTTATGAGTATTTGTTAGATTTTCTTCCAGACAGAGGAACGGTAGTTTTTTTTTTTTTTTTTTTTCGACAAGGCTATAATCTATATAATAAGCAAGTGAAGAAGAAATATTCCAAAATCTACATTAAGCTCCCCTTAAAGAATGCTCCTGCCGGTGCCATCTAACAGGTAGTTAATTTAGCAGATAGGAAATGGCAGTATTTAAGCGAAGACAAAAACAACGGCTGCTGCTTATCGAACAGACACGTGGTTCAATTATGGCCAAAAAATTATATCCTTTAGAGATGGATAGTAATGGATGAGTCCATTATTATATCTCCTACCGTAGTCTCTAACCCACGGTAAAAGTTTTATTATTTACTAACTAAGATATTATTTGTGTTCAAGATGACCATTACTTTACATGTATAAATCATTATCCTTTATATTTTCTTCTCTATATAAATTTCAAATGAATAGAGACTATATAGTGTAACCGAATGATGTTGACAATGAAAGAGAGAGAGAGAGAGAGAGAGAGAGAGAGAGAGAGAGAGAGAGAGAGAGAGAGAGAGAGAGAGAGAGAGAGGGGGGGGGGGAGGATACCCTGTTTTTCAAACGTGTCGATATACAATATATAAAAACACTATGGTGTCTAAATCTCCCCGGAAAGTAACAACTTGTATAAAGGGGATCTGAATGTTTAACCTGAAAATCTGTATTATGAAGTAAAAATAATCTATCTTTGAATTCTAATTTTTTTTTTTTTTTTTTTTTTTTTTTTTGTATTTCAGCATTGATTGGCAAGACAATTTCTTCTAGAACGTGAATACAATTAGATAATCAGCATTTCAATCGGGTAACATATTTACCATGAAAAGTAATCTATCAAATTAAAAATTTCTGTTCGACCTTTTCCTCGGAAAAGAAATATTGGCTAATAAGTAAAACAATTACCTCAAAATCGAAATCTGTCTATTTAATACAGAGCGTTCATTGACATTTTACCTAGCCATCTCGAAATTAGGTTTGTGTATATGGTGTTAAAGGTTGAGGGACTTTATCATTAATTTTATGATTCCATATTGGAAATCATAGCCAACATATCTAGTGCTATATGGGAAAAATAAACGAAAAGCAGACTAGATGGTGACACTAGTATAAGTTGAATAATCTTTTATCAAACCACTTTTGAATACATTCCAATTTTCATTTGAAAGATTAGGGATAATAATAATTTGAATAAAACAATAAATCCTATAAATGATTGATAAGCCAAACATTTATTTCACCTTGATACTTAAATCTATGATTTACACGTACCATAAAATGAAATA
>NC_090735.1:100806570-100814070 GCF_036898095.1 Palaemon carinicauda
GATAGGACTCCATTAACATTAATTTTAACTTTGCCTTTTTTTTTTTTTTTTTTTTTTTTTTTTTTGGCATGCCAAAGTGCTTGTTATACGCAAAAGAAGTGTCTGATTATAATACATCCTCTGAAGCTATATGTTGTTATTGGTGACAGCACTGTTAAGAAGTTATTTTTCTTTTTATTTAAGCATAGTTAATCAAGGTAAAACCTTTTCATTTCTACTATTTCAGCAACATTTGCTAAATGAAATTTGTTTATTTGAATAAATGAAATTTTCTAAATGTTTTATTTGAATAACATCAACAACAACATGATTAGTAAAGAAAATAATCAAAACTAAGATGTCTTAAGGATTATGAGAATATAATCATGTGATATTCCTAAATTGCTGAAAATCTTGAAATCTATCTTAGTCCTTCATTTGTATTATTAAATACAAATGAATTTGTGCTCTTAATTTTATCATAATCATATAAAAACTATATTTATTAGATTATTTCTTCTTACTGAAATTAAAATTTAAGTCTTCCTAAAACACATATTTATTGAAAAAAATTAAAGTTTTATAAATAACATATGGTATTTTATTCTCAATATCCAAGACTTTGAATAATATAGTCTTTATATACTCATAGGTTGTATATCTGAGGTTTCTTAATATCAAACGTTCAAGGTTACTCTTAAAATTTATTATATGTTTGAAGAATATATAATCAAACAAACTCTGATGGCTGAAACAATGTTTGAATAATATATATTCCGTTTAAAACAGCTATACAGTTCAGCCTGCAAGTTCTTTACCAGGCGACTTATTCATCAGAGGCATATCACCGATTATTCAATTAATTTTTCAACTAGTGATATCTAGATATTGAGACGAGCATTTATTAACGAGATTTCTACACCCTTCTTCTCTTAGGAAAGGTAGTTGGTAATCTGTAAGCAGACCCCTTTCGTATTTCTCAGAAAAGATTAACTTTAAGGGAAACCAGGTATTTCCAGATTCACATTCTTAGTGGTTCTAGCTGTCTGTGAGAAGTCGCTACATGATGATTCCAGCTGTGTGAAACATGAGAGACCAGATGAAACTTTTCATGAAATTATGAAGAGCTCTTGGCCTTACGTTTACAAACCAAAACTCTTAATCCAATTTTCTGAACGTTTAGATATCTAACAGTTTCATTATTACTTCTGCCAACAAAGTTAGGAGGAGGTTATGTTTTCACCTCTGTTTGTCCGTCTGTCTGTTTGTCTGTTGGTTTATGAACAATTTCCTGGCGACCATTTTACTCACAGAAGAGTGAAACGTTTAGGTATCAATTATATTTTGAAAGTCCTACATCAAAGGTCAAGGGCAACGTTGAGCGAAAGGTCGACTGAGTTAACCCTAATCTTAACCCTAAGTTCGCACATGGTTGTCAAACAGCTGGCTTCGAGAAATAAGCTGCCGTGGCGGAGTTGTGCACTCTGAGTTCTTCTCCAGTTAGACCAATGAAGTTTGTCGCTGAAACAAAGCGCAAAGTTCCTCGAAGAAAATGCTGCTCACACACACAAACACCCGCACATATACTCACAGACACACACACACACACACACACACACACACACACACACACACATATATATATATATATATATATATATATATATATATAATATATATATATATATATATATATATATATTCTAAGATGTTTTCGCATCAGGAAACCAAATATATAATATAATATATATTACAACTGGCAAGCTAATCAACCTTTGGAATTCCGAACTCACCTGTTTACTCTTACATTAAATCTGTTACACTTGGAAATATTAATCCCCGAACACTAAGATAGTTATACAACTCCCAAACAGCGATATATAAAACACTGAATATCCTAAGTTTTCTTAAGTACACTCAGAACTAAACTGGGTAATTATTCTTAAGACCTATTCAAACAACCTTTACTTCGATTCTTTAACAGGATACGAGCAAATGCTAATTTAAACACTGGTTACTGGAATAATACACTCTTTACAAAAATAAATATATTTTACATAGATTACAACACTTTGAAAAGAATTTACATAAAACAAATAAATCACTCAAAATATTAAGACTGAACAAAACTTAGATTAAGACAAAAATGTTACGAACTGAAAATTATGTAATCACTTGACAGTTAATTCTATATCTGAATAAATCTTAGAATAAGACAAAAGAAATAATACTTATGAAAATGATACAATCACTTGTCTCCCTTGAAATCAAATCTGAATACAATATTTAGGTTTTATACTTGATGAAAATACATAACCAGATCACGATAAAAATACCTTTCACCTTTCTACATGGCCAATTACAAAAACTTTATACAATGCCAACACTCACATCAATATTATAAAATCAAAATCACTGTTTCCTCTTACTTATCGTTTCAACACATGATTTACTTTGGGACATAGAGTCACTTAGGAGAGAACACATTATAGACACTCAGAGAGGGAGAGAGAGAGGGTGAGGAAGGCACTTTGACTCTTTTCCAGGATGGCTGCTTCTCTACTGTTGCTAGGCAGACCTGGGGTGCGTAAATAAGACTTAGCTACTACCAGAATTTTCCAGGTCCGAGATCTGAAAGCGTGGGGGCTGGCCTAAGGTCGTCGGAGTTATCAACTATCACATATCGAACAGAAGGACCATCACCATTGTACGGCAACTCACTTTCAGCCAGCTCCGCCCACCTTTGTCCTCGAAATAATAAAAAAGATAGAATCCAGCCCTTGGGCCGTCAAGAATTTTCCAAAGCACCTGGCATATAGAAACAGTTGCGTATTTTCTCTCAAACATGATTTACTTTGGGACATAGACTTGCTGAGGAGAGGCCACACTATAGACAGTCGGAGAGAGAGAGGTAGGGTGAGGAAGGCACCTTGGCTCTTTCCCAGGACGGCTGCTTCTCTACTGTTGTTAGGCAGACCTGGGGTGCCTAAATAAGACTTAGCAACTTCCAGAATTTTGTAGGTCTGAGAACTGGAAGCGTGGGGCTGGCCTAAGGGCGTCAGAGCTATCAACTATCACATATCAAACAGAAGGACCATCACTGTTGTACGGCAACTCGCTTTCAGCCAGCTCTGCCCACCTTTGTCCTTGAAATAGAAATAAAGATAGAATCCAGCCCTAGGGCCCTCAAGAATTTTCCAAAGCACGTGGCATATAAAAACAGTTGCGTATTTTCTCTCAAACATGACGCAATACCTCAAAGAAATAAGAAAAATATTACATAAACTCTTGTTCCTATCTCATATGATCACATAGCACTCTCAAACAGCTTATGTAAGACTTCGTATCCAAATACGTAAAATAAAAATAACGTAAATTAACATATACTGACTTGAATAAAGAATACAATGAAATTTACGACGAAAATCTTGCGTAAAATACATGCAAATCTTAAATTTACAAGAGAGTAACTTATCTTAAGAGCTGGCTAACCTCTCCTCATAGCACAAATGAAATACATAAATATCATAAGCTTCTGTATTTACTCTACACTAGACCAGATTCGTAAGAATATATATATATATATATATATATATATATATATATATATATATATATATATATAATATATATATATATATATATATATATATATATATATATATATATATATATATATATGTGTGTGTGTGTGTGTGTGTGTGTGTGTGTGTATGTGTGTGTGTGTGGAGATACACTGCTTAGGGGTAATCCATATCTTAAGGAAAAAAAAGTGGTGAACAATAGTTTTGTAATATTTCAAGTAAAATAAGAGTGGAATGGCTGAGAAATATGCAGGTACTGGATGTACGCGTGGTAAAATTCTAAATGTATGTAGGTCAAAGTGTTTTGAGATAGTAAGGTAATAAGACGAAAAAGAATGGTTAATAGAAATAGTGTTTTATTCAGTGTTAAGAGGGAATTGAATAATATGAAATAAAATGAGTTGGATGGATGCTGATTGAGAGGTATCAGAATTGGATAAATGGCTTTTCTATCCAGGAAGCACTTAAGGGGATGTGTGATACTTGCGAAGGATATCATGCCATGTGTATCTTGGTTGTAGGTGCAGAGAAGTAGGCTGTAGTCATGGGAAGGATGTTGTTTGATGGAGTAGAGTTGCAACGTATTTCAGATGTAGGCTACCACATATGTAAAAAATATAGATTGAATAACACTGTATAAGTTTCCTGAAAAAATGGTTCATTTCAGATCCAACAATTCATTCTTCTTGAGTCTAACCCCTGTAGGAATAACATAGACCTATTTTCTTCCCTACTGTTATCTCTATATTAAAGTGTCGGTTGCCTGATGCTCCCTCTCCAATACCTTCTATCACAGGCATCCTCTTCCACAAAATCTCTTTTCTCCATTTCATTCCTCACCTTATTTGGCCATCCAATTCTCTGCTTCCCTCACAATCCCCATCCCCGTTTAACAGGTTCCACTCTCTACCATCTATCCTCTACACGTGAACACACCATCTCAGACGGGACACTTTTGTCACCTCTGTACTCTTTACTACACCTGTGATTCTTCTTATTTCATCATTTCCCAATCTTTCCCGTAGTGATGTTCCCATGATACACACCAGCATTCTCATTTCTGTTCTCTCGAGTTTGTCTTTCTCTCTTCATCTTAGAGCACAAGTTTCTAATCTATTCATTAACACTGGTCTTTTTACTGTGCTATAGATCTTCAACTTTATCTTGATTGGGATTTTCTTATCACATACTACTCCTGCTACCTCCATCCACATCTCTCAGGCTGCGTTTATCCTATTCTTAACTTAAGCCTCCCATTCTCCCTCTTGACTTATTGTATAGTACATCCAAAGTATCTGATAATTATTTTTCCAGCAGTTTTGGAACCAAGTCTCTACTTTCATGTATAGCTTTCCTGTTTCACGTTCCTTAATGCTCACTTCAGTCTTATCCACATTTACCCTGAAGCCACCCATCTCTAAAGTCTCTTGCCACTATACAACACTTCTATGTAAGTCTTCCTCATTTTCAGTGGTAATCACCAAATCATCGGCATATAGCACCTCTTTTCAATTAACACATCGAAGAGAACCACAAATATAAGCGGCACTATCCTCAAAGGTTGTTGTTCACCCAACAGCTGTAATTATTTTTTTCATTATTTTTTTAAACAATTTCTCTGGATTTTTTTTTTCTCAAGCACTAAAACATCACTTCTCTTGATATTTTATCATAAGCTTTCTCTAGATCAACATAAGCATAGAAGAGCTTCTAGTTACCCTCTAGCCTCTTTTCCTGTAGCTGCCATACTATAAAGAAAACATCCACTGTCCCTCTCCCCCTCTTGAATTCACACTGTTATTTCCGAATCTTTGCATTCTCTCACAATTTCGCATCTAGCACCCTCTCAAAAACTTTCAAACCATGCTCTGTTATTTAAATTTCCCTGTAGTTACCATATTCCATGATATGGCCTTTCTGCTTAAATATAGATACCATTAGACTCTCCTTCCATTCTTCAGGTATTATTTTCTTTTCTCATATTTCTCTTAATAAATCCAGTATTCATTCTTACCCCACCCTTCCTGTAAATAGTATCTTGACTATTTTAATTTGAGAATCTGATGGACTTGTTGCTTTACCATTTTTCATTTTAGTCAATACTGGGTTTACTTATGTATTCAATATCTCCACCAGTGGCCCATTCACTCTTTGTGCTTCTCCCAGCTGTTATTTCTCATTTTCATTATTCAATAGTTGGTCAAAATTTTCTCTCCATCTTCTCTTAATGTCTTCATTACTGACTCAACCGTTACACCCCCCCCCCCCCCCAGAATAAGGAAGAATCGCCCTACTCTATTGTGTGTTTCACGCCCAGCCGTTGGGAATGTGAACTTGGTATTGTTTTTTCATTTGCCCGACATTTAGATATATAAACAGGGTGTATTCCGGATATGTGTGTGTCACTCCTCGCCCTTATAGATATAGTATTGGAGTCATAGTTCGTTTGCGGTTTTCCTGAAAATATCAGTAGTGTAGTAATAGTTACACAGGATCTGTAATTATCGTGAGTGTTATAGAGCTCATTACATGTGCAATGTGATTAACCTTCAAGACTATCTCAGTAAGGTGGTATAAATTATTAATGTAATTCCCAAGCTTTATTGTCATATTTACTATATTTTGCCATGATACAATGATGTGGTGCAATCATTACCCTCTGTTACATTATTAATAACAAGTCTAGACGTATTTCATCCTCAAGCGTTATTATCTAACCAATTGTTAGTTCAATTGATATTGCGAAGTAAAAACTTCTTCAATTGTTAATTGACAAGACCGTATATACGAGAGAAATGAGATTAAAATGTAAGAAAAAATAACCTAGGAATATCTGGACTAATTTCCTGTTTTTCTTTTCATCTTTTTCTTCAACTGCTATTCTTTATCTATTCCCATTCTTTGTATTTCTTCGCAATTAAGCACAGAGATATAGAAATATTAAATGTCAAAGGGTCATGTGAACTTTCTCATTTACTCCTATAGAACTTTATATATAATTTTATACTTGTAATATGATATTAAATGCCCCGTTTTCATTGTTTTATTGGAAATATAAAATTTTCATTTATTTATTAAACAATTTTTCTTACTTTTCATAAAAACAATCTTGAACTTGTCAAACTGACCTTTTCCTTTTTAAGAAATCAATAATATTTCAAAAATTTATGTTTTTTATAGAAAATATAGTTTCAGGATAACAGGAAAATCATACATAAGTAGTCACTCTTTAAATAATTTTGAAATATGTGTTAACCTGAAATTTGGCAATAATAACATTAGCTTATACTTTCTCTGATTATAACCAGAAAAGACGTTAGTAATTTTCAGATGCATCTGTATTGTCTGACCCTATAGGAAGATGACTTGATAATCATCATCATCACCATCATCATCATCATCATCATCATATCCTACGACTATTGACGCAAAGGGACTCGGTTAGATTTCGCCAATCGTCTCTATCTTGAGGTTTAAATCAATACTTCTCCATTCATCCTCTCCTACTTTACACTTCATATTGAAAACGTCGATAGTTAGTTTATGAAATACAGATAGATAATTTGAAAATAAGACTAAAGTAACTTGAAAATGTAGATAGATAATTTTGGAATGTAGATAGATCATTTAAAAAATATATGTAGATAATTTGTAAAGGTACTTATGTGATTTTAAAGTGTAGCTAGATAATTTGAAAATGTAGTTATATAATTTGAAAATATAGCTAGGTAACTTGAAAATGTAAATACATTATTTGAGAAAATGGCTAAATGACTTGAAAGTATAGCTATATAATTTTCAAATATACAGAGATAATTTGAAATATTTAGATAGAAAATTTGAAAATAATGCTATATAATTCGAAAATGTAGTCAGACCATTTGAAAATATCGATAGATCATTTGAAAGTATACAGATAGATAATTTGAAAATTTAG
>NC_090735.1:100836570-100839070 GCF_036898095.1 Palaemon carinicauda
GCAGCAAATGGTGGAGTTAAAGCAGATGTATGTCAGAGAGTGAATGAAGGATACAAAGTGTTGGGGCCAGTGAAGGGAGTGGTAAAGAATAGAGGGTTAGCCATGAACGTGGAGTTCTGTATGAAAAATGACTGTACTAACTGTGATTTTTGGATTGGAGTTGTGGTGAATAAGAGTGACGGAGAGACAGAAATGAAGAGAAAGTGTCTGAGGAATATGGCTGGTGTTTCTCGATTAGATAGAGTTAGGAATGAAGTAGTGAGGGTGAGAACGGGTGTTAGAAATGATTTAGCTCCTAGAGTGAATATGAATGTGTTGAGGTGGTTTGACCATGTTGAGAGAATGGAAAGTGGCTATCTGCTAAAGAAGGTGATTAATACAAGAGTTGATAGGAGAAGTACAAGAGGAAGGCCAAGGTTTGGGTGGATCGATGGGGTGAAGAAAGCTCTGGGTGATAGGAGGATAGATGAGAAAGAGGCAAGAGAGCGTGCTAGATATAGGAATGAATGGTAAGCGATTACGACGCAGTTACGGTAGGCCCTACTGCTTCCTCCGATCTCCTTGGTGACCGCGGAGGTAGCAGCAGTAGGAGATTCAGTGCATGAAACTTCAACTGTGGTGGATAACAGGGAGGGTGAGCTGTGACACCCTAGCAGTACCAGCCAAACTTGGCTGAATCCCTCGTCAGGTTGGGATGAGCGGAAAGAGGAAAGGTCCCCTTTTCTTCATTTGTTAAATGTCAGCTGCCCCACCCCCCAGAAATTCTCTTGGTAAATAGACAAATTATTATCATTATTATTATTATTATTATTATTATTATTATTATTATTATTATTATTATTGTCACGAACGATGTCAGTGATCCATATGAAATGCCAAATTTTTTTTGAAGATATCTCACCCGACCCGTAGCTCAGTCATTCCCTAAACATAAATTTTGGACCTGGGTGAGGGGGAGCAGCTGATATTTTTGGCGGCGAAGTCAATGACTCTTATACCAAAAAGATATATTCTAATGAAATTCTAAGTGATTATTTATATATATATATATATATATATATATATATATATATATATATATATATATATATATATATATATATATATATATATGCTTTGTTCCTGCCAATTTTCATTTTCATACCTGTTACACAAGCATCTGTGGTTGTCACTTTTGTTCGTAAAGGATTATTTTTAGCTAAAAAGTCAGTGAGAAGCCGCAAACTGCTCCTAGAGTTTTACAGACATTCTAATGATTTTCAAAAGATTCAATGGGTATTAAGTGAACTACATTCATACCAATTTTCGTGTTGATAATTGCCATTGAAAAGTCACATTAGCCATTTTTCTATATCAACGGGATGCCGATTGTCAGCGGCGCCGTAAATTACTCCTAGAATAATTCAGATATCTAAATGAAGTTTTTCAGGGATCTATGGGATGGATATTTACTTTGTCCATAACAGTTTTCATGTTGATATCCGCCATTGAAAAGCTACAGCAAACGTTCATTTCGGTATGGGTTGAATGGCTATTTTTAGCGGTGGAGTGTATTGTTCTTAGAATAATTCACATATCCAAATAAAAATTTCAGGGATTCATGGGAAACATAGTTTCGCTCTTCCTGCCAAATCCCATGGTAATATATAAAGTTGAAAAGAAACAGCTATCATATAGTCTTCTGAAATATGTTATGAAATGTAGCAACATTACAGTGAACTGCGTGATAGTGAGCAACAAGAACGAGCGACAATGCCGATCTCATAAACAATGTCCGTCTTGAGTTTGTTATTATTATTATTATTATCATTATTATTATTATTATTATTATTATTATTATTATTATTATTATTATTATTATTATTATTGTAGGAATAAGTCTAAAGTGACTATAATTACAATATATATTTTTCTTTGCTAATCAATTGCAAGTAACGGTATTAGAAAGAAGGTAGATCGATCCTCGTCTTTAGTTTGTGTACTGCACTGTTAATTTTCTTAGAATTTCTATAAATATTGATAAGTAGATTGAAGGAATTTAGCCAAGTAGGGAAAAACATCAGGAAATCCTTTTTATTTATGTAATACTGCACCATAAAAGTCTTGATGATGAACCAGTAGTTTCAATTATTCCGTTTATTTTCGGGATTCATATTTCAAGTTTCGCAACTGTAAATTACTCACAATAATAATTATTATTGTGAGGAATTCACAGTTGTGAACCTTAAACGAATCAATTTCAGAATGAAGACTCATTTTCCATTTTTTAATCACCGGCCAGCCTATATATGATATCCTTTTTATTCGAGCGTAAATTTATTTGCCTTTATATAGTTTTCCTAACTAATTCCTCGACCAGTGACCATGCTTGCTTTGGACGGTGAAGAATATCGGTCTTAATGCCCTTACATCTCTAATATAGGCTACTCAGTAGCATGAGGTGTATGATATTGCCTTATCATTATGAATATAACGCAATATATTTGTATGTAATATTAGT
>NC_090735.1:100854070-100856570 GCF_036898095.1 Palaemon carinicauda
CGAAGTCTAATTTAACTTAACTACTAAAAAGTTTCAATTTAAGACAAATTTGGACAGACAGTAAACGGAATTTTTTTTTATTTAGGATATGATAATTTTTTCTATACTTCTCAGGCACAGATGAGCTGTTGGGAATTTTAAAATTTTTTATTATGGTTGTTTATATTCTATATTAATATAAAATTATTTTTTTTATGTTAATCCAGTTATAGTAACTAAATAGTAGAATTGGCGAAATTAATAACGTTTCAGTCAAACTTATCTAGTAAAGTAGGAAGTATCAAATTTACAGAGGGTGAAATAAATAAAAGTCCAGATATTTTAATTATTTGACTTAAGCATAAGACAAAATTATATAAAATGTTACTTACGGATTAACTATGGAGAGAGTTTGTTTGGATTACCTGACGTTCATTTTTCCTTTAATCTGGATAAAAAGAAAATTAAAACATAGCCGGGGTATGACTAAAACGTTTTGGGTAAGACCAATGTATATTTACGTGCATTGACCGAGAGTTATGATTTCAACTTTGTATTATAAAGAAACGTCTTGAACAAAGTTTTCTTGGCAAAAATATTAAAACTTTTTGAGATGGAGAAATTCTCTGATACTTGAACGTGTAGATATTAAAGTCAGATAAGACTTTGGTAATTTTCATTCCATTACTTTATGAAGTAGTTAACATTCATCATTGTTTTCCTTAAATATTATCCAGTGGCAGAGCTTTAATGTTCTTAGGTTTCATTTAAACATAGGATTGAAACTGGAGTATTATAACGTTTTTCATATTTAAGTGACATTGTATATTATTACAATTAATATAGCGTTTTTTTTTTTTTTTTTTTTTTTTTTTTAATGATAACATTAAATTTTTTTCATATTGAAGCAAAAAATATATAAAAAAATTCTAGGACTTTCACTTATTAATATTTATGTTTACTTCCTTTATTGTATAGTGGACATAAAAAAATTACACAGAGAATTTAGGTTAAAAACCAGTAATACATTTTGATAACAAGTGATATTTGCACAAATCGCTAAAGTTGATTGGCTTTTATCACTAATTCCTTCAAATTAGCCCAAATAGGTATAGCCTTCAAGTCCCTTCAGGCTCAGAATGTGAAACAATTGTCTTATTTGCGTGTGGACAGGATAAGATCTTTATTATTATTATTATTATTATTATTATTATTATTATTATTATTATTATTATTATATTATTATTATTATCCAAACTGCAACCATTCTGGAAAAGGTGGATGCTGCAAGGAAAGGAAATAGAGATATAATGATTAAACTATAAATGAGAAACAATGTAAAACATATTGAGACCATTAAGAACGTTGAAATAGATTAGTGATATATGAAGAATAAAAAAGGCCTCAATGTCAACCTGTTCAACTGAAAAGTATTTGCAACAAGTTTGAACCTCCAAAGTTTTCCTTATTCAACTGCCAGAATAGGAAAATCACTCTACAATCTAATTACGGGTGGAATAAAACTTTTCGAATACCAGGTTCTTGGTAGTGCAGTCTGAAAGGATCCGAATGCAAAGGATGGTCAGAATTATAATAAATCTTCTGAAATTTGCATAAAGAAGTAAGTGGACGACGGTTGTGCAAAAAGATTATTCAAATCAAGGATAAGGAATATAATGGGCCACAATTTTTTGGTTAAAAAAATCAAGATGAACTGGTAGCTGACTTTTTTTAGTATGGCATTTTTTTTTTTACGAAAGTAAATTTGTCGTAAATAAAAATATTTTGAATTTTAACCAAGTTATATATCAATAAGTTAATGAGACATTATCAATACAAAGATCTTGAGGATGGCGAGGAGCCAATGTCCGTGACCAACTTATATCAATAGAGCCATATATGGATTTTTGGTGGGGTTCAACTTCATCCCCCTTAATTTACACCATGCAATAACTCTAGCTAGATCTCTACTAAGGAATTCAGAAACCAGAGGTCTATCTCCTAAAGTAGGAAATGATGCAACAAGGAAAGTAACACAGCGAGGAAAGAAACTAAGGAAACTGATAGAATGGTGTGCCTGAGTAAGCGGACTGTAACCCAAGACAGTGGAAGATTAATGGTGTCGGTACTATGGCACTAACCAACACTATGGAATAATGGTTTGATTTTTGAGTGTGCTCCGCTTAGAAAGATGCCTGTCACAGCTAAAGAGTCTCTTTTAACCCCCGTGAGTGGAAAGTAGCTGATCAATTATGGTGCAGTAGTTAACTCCTTGAGTAAAAAAGAATTTTTTGGTCATTTAAGTGTTGTCAGATATAAGTCACAAAGGGAGATTGGGTGAGGAATCGGCAAGACTGTTTGGTTTATGTGTAGGGAAAGGAGCCGTAACCAGACGGTGATCCAATATAGTGTAGTACTATCTGGCCAGTCAAGGGACCCAATAACTCACTAGTGGTAGTGTCTCTATGAATTCAGCATGCTTGTGTTCTAGGACAAATCATGCTCATGAAGTATGGAAAGA
>NC_090735.1:100861570-100874070 GCF_036898095.1 Palaemon carinicauda
AACTGGATGTGCAATCCCCAATCTCGTTGCTTCGTGGGGTAATCAGAGTGAGCGAGGTAATCATTAGAAGTATTAGGGAGATTTGATATCCAGTCAACACGCTCTGATGATGAAGGTGGGTTGATGAAGATGCAAATTCGTCGTAAAAGTGCAGTTTGGAAGAGAGGATCAGGTGAAACATTGTTGGAAGCTCAGCTGGAACTCATTCACAGAGTAAAATTCTACTGGGGGAAATATATATATATATATATATATATATATATATATATATATATATATATATATATATATATATATATATATATATATATATATATATATATACATATGTATGTATATATATATATATATATATATATATATATATATATGTATATATATATATACATATGTATATATATATATATATATATATATATATATATATATATATATATATATATATATATATATATATATAATTGTATACATATATATATATATATATATATATATATATATATATATATATATATATATATATACATATACTGTATATATATATATATATATATATATATATATATATATATATATATATATATATATATATATATATATATATATATATATATATATATAAGGAAACGAAGAGTGTACCATGCTCTTTTGTATATTTATTACACCTTTTTAAGGGGTAGTGATTAAGAAATACTTTTAAAGTAAAATTAGAATACCTCTGTGATGACGTAAAAAAGAACAGAAATTATCAAATTGACTAAGAGATAATTGATATTTTTTACCGATACTACTGTATCTAGTGATATCTGGTTTTCAAGACCTTTCTTGATTACATAAATTTCGATGACTTTTCATTCAGCTATGGTTTTGTAAAATATTAGTTCTTTAGCAGCTTTCTAGTAGAAAGTGTGGCTGCATTCATTCACATTATGAAAAAGGTTGCTGGAAGTGTATTTATGAGATTCCATGTAAGTAATTTGTTAATGGACAAAGTGGAAAACCACTCGAAATAAGATTAAAACAACAAACGAACGAGGAAACAATGTCAGCAGCCTTTCTCAAGAAATGAATGGATGTATCCAAACTATCAATTAGAAAGGTACTAAAGAGCTTACAGTTTGCAAAGACCTTCCTAAAAGAAACATTATTGAGGCTAGAATAATTAAGAAAAGCTTTGAAGAATTGTTTAACACCAGCCAAGCTATGTGCAGGATGAAGTATTGGTAAAGAAAATTTTTAAACAAATAGCTTTTAGGTAATCTACTCATTCGTGTTCTTATTGCACGCCTTGAAGATGATTCTTTGTATTCATTATGTGTTTTTTTAATCACTGTTCCTTAAGCAGATATAATAAAATCCAGATAGTGTCTGGTCCACTCTTCTTCTTTTTACCTCCCGGTCTGCTGTCGCCCATATATATATATATATATATATATATATATATATATATATATATATATATATATATATATATATATATATATATATATATATATATATATATATATATATGTATATAATAATCCTTGAACAACGATCGAGAATGTCAGATCAACAGGGAACACAACCGTGCGAAATCGCTACAGAATTAGGAATGTCCTCCATATTGGATATGGTGCTGTTGTGATACTCAATAGTAGTATGGGAACTAGGGTAACCTTGATACGGCTCCCCTTCTAATTTTGCCCCTTTCCCCCTTGAAGCGTAAACGCTATTCGGGGTGCAGATTGCTATATGGCGTGTCAAGAATACGTCCCCTGATATTATGCGATATCCTTGAGATAAATTCAAGGATATTCGCACCAGGAGTTAGAATTCTGGAGACCTAAAGGTAAATTCTCTGGGAATATCTCTGTAGTCAAATATCCCTAGGAAGTTACTCTTAGGAACCTTCCATCAGGACGACATGGCCACTCACCCAGTAATAGATTTTTTGCTTCGCTCAAAATCCGTTTTAACTGTTTTTTTTTTAACCTGAATTTTATGTTAAAAGCTATTTCAAAATTTTGCTACTTTACGGCTGATGTGGTATATTCTATCAACCAAGAAATACTATTACCTTTCTTCATCAAAAAATCTATCTATTTCTAATCAAATTTGACAAATTAATTAATCATATCTAGATTATAGACCCTAATATCACTAATCCGATAAAGGCACAAGTGACTCGCCTTGGTGAAAGAGCAAGAGCACAAATGACAAGGGACACCATAGCAAAGAGATACTTGATTCTAACATTCCCTTTATTTATAGGTTTTGCGATAGTTATATTATATAAATAGAATATGTAAATCTTACAATTTGCATCAAAACAACCATTAAAAGAATAAATTTCGTAACAAAAGGCCCCCTTTGTCCTGCAAACTTAAAGAAATAAGGGCAAAGAATGAATTGTTAATTAAAAAAGCTCTAAAGGTTACAACATTAATAAATGTATCTTCGTTCACTCTGCTAATTTTATACATGGTGATAAATAATTATTCACTTAAAATTATAATTTTGGTGGGCAGAAAACCATAAGGTAAAGCAACTTTTGTGAAATTCCTTCATTTCGAAGAACAAAGTACGAAATAAGAAAAGTTTGGAGAAATATCTGTCGTTTTTGAAAACCTCTATGGAAATTTGTTTATGAATAAAATGTGGCCAAAAACACAGACGATAAAAGTAAGAAAGTATGGCAAAGAAAATAAAACACTGAAAAGAAAAATTAATATAATGTAATTCTTCCTGTTTTACTAGTCCTTGAGGGTTAATATTGTTCATAGTAGAACTTGTTATAGGAATGAGGATTTATAATTAGGTAACCCACTCTTCATATCAGTATATCAAATTCCCCAGATACACCCCTTCCATCAATCCAAGGTCAAAAATAGTCTTACAAATTCCAGAAGGCAGAAGACGCTTGGGTTACCTCTGCTTCATCCACGCTAATGAGAAAATTCTATAGAAGATGAAACGAGAACTTTGCACAAGCAGAAGATTTAGATTAGTTTCTTGCAATCCCCATTTTCCCACCCCCCACCCCCCATCCCCCTTCTTTTCTTTAAGGTATTCTTGTCTTCTGTTAATTATCTTATCGCTTTATCTCTCCTAATGTACTATTCTTATTGTATTTTGAAGAGAAACCTTAAAAAGAAGCAATCCTTAATTATATGACTATCATTTGGATACTCCAGTCTGTTGCTTATATAGACTATTTAATTTACAAAAAAATGCTATTACGTTTCCTTAGCAAGGCACCTGACCATTTTCAATAAAAATTTGGTAAACAAATTTCTCATATCGAAACTAAGATTCTATTTAAGGTGTTAAATCGGTTTAATGATAATCCAACATGGAATCCAGTACCCAAGAGATCATGAACCTTGTTGACACTAATCAGATGAAGGTTTAAGTGATTCGACTTGGTGAAAGATCAAGAAAGCCAATGATAAAGGATAAAATAAGCAGAAGATACCTGATTTTAATTTACCCTTTTTTATTAGAACCAAAAGAAATTATATAATTTCCATCAAAATCAATTTTAAGAGGAATTAAAATGATAAGATAATGAATGTTTATTTTGTTCTGCATGAAGACACAACGATAAAAAGTTGAGTTTAACCCTTTAATTACAAAAGTCTAACAAGTTACAACAATCCAGAAGGATATTATCATTTACTTTGTAATTGCAGCTAAAAACATTCAGTGATAATTCTGATTTTTTTCTTTTAGCAGAGAACTTTGAAGGCACTCTGGAGAAATTCATTCCACGGGAAATTCATAATCGAAGGCGAAAAAAAAGATTAGTGAATTATCTTTCCTCTTTGAAAAGTTCCATGTAAATATTTTCCATGAGAAAAATGGTTAAAAAACACGAATGAGAAAAGGAAGAAAGACTGGATAAAAAGGAAAAAAATGAAAAAAACACAAAGGAAATAATGAAATGAGGGGAAATAGCTATTTTCTACAGTAATGGTGAACCTTCTGATTCAGTAATCCTGTACTGCACGTGTTTTCAAACACGCCAATACACTGTAATGCTATTGGTTTTTTTATCTCTCGCTTTTTCCTACACTAATAATAGAACTGCCTGCTTAGGCATGTTTCAATTTGATTTTTTTTTTTTTTTTTTTTTTTTTTTTTTTTTTTTTTTTTTTTTTTTTGTGATATTCTTTACTGGTATTCACCTGGCCTCTCTGTTAGCATCTAACAGCAACATTGCCACTTTAGGGACTACAAGAGTGACTGCTTCACACACCCCTTTTTTCGTCTACTGCTTTGCACTACCCTTTTTATAATGCTGCTCACTGAACTTCACTGTTCAACACATGCCACCTTAATTAAACTGTCCCTCTTCACCAGCAGGGAAGTGTTTGTCTATTCTAGTGCACTAGAGTTCATTTTTGCATCAAGGACATAACTCGCTCAAGCAGTAAAGGAGACCATGTCCTTATGGCGATTAACTGAGGACACTTCCCCAAAATTCTCCAATTAGCTTTGTGACCAAGAAGACGCTCTGATAGAGTATGAAACTGTCAAAACATACCTCCTGGAGCAGTACTCACCATTCCCAGCCCACTGTATAGCCAAATATTTTCAGTTCTCTCAACAGCTGTTCTGGGACCAAAAGGCTTTGCTCGGTCTCAGGGATATGACCAGTATCCCTCGCCTGCAACCTGCCGAAAATGGAACGCCTCGGGAACTGAACCTACTTCGAGTCCCCTGAGTACGATGCTTATATGAATCTGTATGTAATGCCATTCCCAATGTTGATACTTTGTCCATGAAGGACCTGATGACCAAAGTCAATGCCCTTATGGACACCCACTTCCCCACCTTCAAGACCTCCATTATTGCCTCCACTCCTGACGAAGAGAACAACTACACAACATTGTACGAAGCTGACATGTATGCTGTAAGACATAGACGCCTGCCCTGTGACATGCCGGAGTGGCTACAAAGCCGCCCACCTCCCGCATATACAAACCTTGCTCAAGCCCCAACCAACGACCTCCCCAGCTGCTTACTCCAGATTTGGTGTTGTTGCAAAGAAATATGTGAACGTATGTCATTTGCCAGAAAATGTTTAAGTAGGCCTTCACTTATGTCACTAATCACTTCTATCTATATGCTGAAGGTACGGGTGTGCAGATTTTGGTAGACAATGGTGCTTGCCGTTACTAGAGTAATTGTAAGCCCGCTGAGATCCCCGTGGTACCTACCAGCAGAACTTAGATCCCAATCCACAGGTACAACATAATCACACTATCATTTTGGAGCACCAAATACCATTGCTAATTCCTCGTAGCTGACATAATATGACTACTACTCATGGTTGATGTAGAGCATAGAAAATTAGTCAACGCTGACTCATATTCGTCGACACCTCTTCATCGGCCCCCTTCGATCTCGCACTACACATCAGCGCACCATGGCGGCCTGCGTCCACCTCCTCATGTCATACCCAGACGTCTTCCGTCCAGAACTTTGCCAAACGCCCAAGGTTCCTGCCATGCATGGTATTTATCACCAATGTGGCAATGTCAGTATTAGGTGTTGATAGAGAGGTGATGGAAATGCAAGTACATTTCATTCAACAGATAACAAGCTTATATACAAGCTCTTGCGAACAAGACTGAAAAATTCAAACAATATAAAACATGCGATGCAAGTTTAACAGGTTGCTCTATTACCAGTGCGGGAAAGGCTAATTGATAAAAAATGCTCTAGCATTAAAGTGCATGAGCGTGTGTGAAACATGGACGGTACAGTACAATCCTTGCTGGTTAATACTGTTCAGAGTGCGACCTAATGTAGAAAGGAGTCGTACAACACTAATTAGGTAACAAATTCCCCATACCAGTATCCGTCATTTTTCCAAGACCCACCACTCTTCATCAGCCTAAGTTAAAAAAGCAGTCTTCCAAACTCCCCAAGACGAAAGATCCTCATGTTGCTTCTGCCTCATCCATGCTAATGGGAGAATTCTATTGAAGATGAAAAGAAAACTTTGCGCCAAAGGGAGATTTGGATTACGAGGCAATATACCTACTCTGTCGTAACTCCCTTGCATAGTATGCCCCTGCCCCCTCCCCCCCCCCCCCCCTTCAACCACTTCTCATCTCAAGTAATCTTGTTTTTCAGCATCCCTTATCACTTTATCTCCCTTTTTGTACGCTTTTTATATATCTGGAATGAGGTAATGTACAAGAAGCAGTCATTATTTATTATATTACAATTTCATTTTCGGCAGTTGAAACGTCGAAAGATCATTCCTTTATATATTTTACATTTTGATCATAAAGATTCATGATCAAAAGCAAGTTTTCCTAGGAGATTTGGCTCGTGACCAGATGGAGAGAGAGAGAGAGAGAGAGAGAGAGAGAGAGAGAGAGAGAGAGAGAGAGAGAGAGAGAGAGAGAGAGAGAGTAGGATAATATTTATCTGGAATATGAAATCAAGCTAGACACATACACACACAAACATTTGTATATATATATATATATATATATATATATATATATATATATATATATATATATATATATATATATATATATATACATATATATATATATAATATATATATATACATATATATATACATATATATATATATATATATATATATATATATATATATATATATATATATATATATATATATATATATATATATATATATATATGAATATATCTTTATATATATATATATATATATATATATATATATATATATATATATATATATATATATATATATATAATCATCCTCATCAGCTGTTGCTTGTCCACTGCAGGACAAAGGTCCTGACATGTCCTTCCACTTGCGTCGGTTTATTGTATTTATGTCGTTCTATACCTATAATTTTATTAGTTCATCAACTTAATGTGTCCTCCTCCTTCTCCTGCTTTTTGTGCAATCTCCAGGAACCCATTCTGTTGTTCTTAATGTCCATCTATTATGTGTCATTCTCATGATATGTCCTGCCCATGTCTATTTTTTTCTTTTACATGTTAGAATATTCTCTACTTTAATTTGGGCTCATTTCAATGTTGCTATTTTGTTGTCTTTTACTGTTATTATCATCATAATTCATTCCATAGCTCTTTGAGTTGTAACTAGCTAATGTTCTATGACTTTAGTTTCAAGTTTATGATGATTAGGTTAATACTATTAAGACCATCTGATAAAATACTTTTCATTTTAGAGAAAGTGGTATTTCACGTTTCATGATCCCATTTTGTTTACGCAAAGCTCTGTATCCGATGATCATCCTTCTTGGATTTTTTCTTCTCTCATGTTCTGCCGTAACGCTTATTGTTTTATCTAAGTACTTATATTTATTGACAGTCTCTAGATGTTCGTCTGTAACCCTTAACTGTTGTCTTTCTACATTTTCACTGTACATTATGTAGTTTCACACAACATAAATAAATAAACATGTTCACAAACACACACACACATACACACACATACACACACACACACACACACATATATATATATATATATATATATATATATATATATATATATATATATATATATATATATATATATATATATATATATATATATATACACACACATATATATATATATATATATATATATATATATATATATATATATATATATATATATATATATATATATATATATAGTTTCCCATTTATTTTAGAGCCTTTGGTTGCATAGCTGGAGGCAAATTGGCCTCTCCTTTGAAGGCGCCAGGGTTCGATACCAGTTAAGATAGAAATTTATTTATATTTGAGCACGATATTGTGTTAATTTTCATCAATATTGACTCATTAGGAGTAATTCGAATTATATATATATATATATATATATATATATATATATATATATATATATATATATATATATATGTGTGTGTGTGTGTGTGTGTGTGTATTCATATGTAAGTAAATGTATATCCATTTCTCTATCTATCTATAAATATATATATATATATATATATATATATATATATATATATATATATATATATATATATATATATATATATATACATATATATATATATATATATATATATATATATATATATATATATATATATATATATATATATATATGTATATATATATATATATATATATATATATATATATATATATATATATATATATATATATATATATATATATATATATATATATATATATATTACAATTATTATTACTAGCCAAGCTACAAACCTAGTTGGAAAAGCAAGATGCTATAAGCACAAGGGGTCCAATAGGGAAAAATCACCCAGTGAGGAAAGGGAATAGGGAAATAAATAAATGATGAGAACAAGTTAACTACAATTCATTCTAAAACAGTAACAATGTCAAAACAGATATGTCCTATATAAACTATAAACAACGTCAAAAACAGATATATCATATATGAATTATAAAAAGACTTATGTCAGCCTGGTCAACATAAAATCATTTGCTCCATCTTTGAACTTTTGAAGTTCTATTGATTCAACTACCCGATTAGGAAGATCATTCTATGCACACACACACAAACACACACACACACACACACACACACACACACATATATATATATATATATATATATATATATATATATATATATATATATATATATATATATATATATATATATATGTATATATATATATATATATATATATATATATATATATATATATATATATATATATATATATATATATATATGAATAAATATATACACATATATATGTATATATATATATATATATATATATATATATATATATATATATATATATATATATATATATATATATATATATATATAGAGTGCGTGTGTTTAAACAAAGGAAGAAGTAAATGATGTCCATGAAAAACAAGGAACAACCATTCGCGTAAAATCCCACGGCAAGGTCAAGAATACTTCTTTAATATTATCTTCTACTAAGATGATATGTTACACTATGCAACATACCCTACGTATTCTATATGTAACATTTTATTGATCATAGATAATTAAAAACAAAAAATTCAAAGGTAAAATTTATTTTGTTACTGATACCTTTCATAAAACATCCCCTTAAAAAAAGTAAGGACAAAAATAGAATGTCAGTTAAATGTCATTATTTATTAAGATAGGAGCCAGGACTTGACAAATAGCAGATTAGATGAATATGACCATTACTTCCTACAAGAGGCATACAGTGGTAACCTTTCAAATTCATCATTTACTATCCACAAAGGTTGGAATTATTCGAGATTGTATTTAGGTAACGGTTTCTATATGACAACTTCTCCATTCCCACAGTATCTCCATCCCCCCAACCCCACCCTTCCGTCTTAGGTCAAAAACGGTCTCCCAAATTCCGGAAGACGAAAGAAGCTCGAGTTGCCTCTGCCTCATACATGCTAATGGGGGAACTCCATTGAAGATGAAACGAAAAGTTGGTGCCAGAGGGAGATTCGGATTACAAAGCATACCGCCTATTCTTTTGCAGTTTCTCTGAAAAGTATATCTTTTAAAGTGGTTCCCAAATATCAAGTATTTGACAATATTTATTTCATTTTTGGGGGGTAAATTTCATTGAATTTGACAGTATTTTGGCAGTTTAAAGCATAAACTATGTTAATCCTGGTTTTTTTTATTTACAACAAGAGCATTTTTTCCCCTTCAAGTATTAAGGACAGTAGATTAAGGCAAAAGTTTTTCAGTAGTAAGTAGATGTTTTACCAAGTGATGAACACGTAAGCGAAAGAACATCTATATTCGAGGAACAAATGGAAAATAAGTGTGAGCAGCTGGAAACAGTGTTTAAATGGCTTGGCTAATTGTGGAGGCCTACGTGATATTCGAAAAACACTTGAATATCCATAATATTGAAATGCAAATGAAAAGGAAGGTCTGGTATTCTGATGGTATTTTGATCTTTCTCCTTTAATCTTGAGACTAGATTTGTTATATAGTTATTATTTCTAGCAAATAACGTTTGGATAGATTAGATTCGAAACGCAATGAAAAATATAATATGGTGGAAGAAGTAGGCCTTCTTCATGTTACTGAACAGTAAAGAAAAAGTATGTCAAGTATACTGTATCCAAATTCCTTATAAAAATCTGGAAATGTAGAAAAATATAATAAATTAAGTAATATATATATATATATATATATATATATATATATATATATATATATATATATATATATATATATATATATGTATATATATATATATATATATATATATATATATATATATATATATATATATATATATATATATATATATATATATATATATATATTTATCTCTAAAAGAGATAAATATTTTTCACAGAAAGGTCATGCTTCCTGCTAAACTTTTTCCTATCAATCAAAATATTTTTCATTATATTCAAGATATAGTTTTATATGAGAATCATTTTGTATTGGTTAAAAAGAAAAAAATTAATACTGAGTGCTTTATGTTCTTAACATGTATGTACTTTACATGACTTCAAGCACACCTTGCTCCAACTTAATATAACTGACTCAACTTAGTTTTCAAGATTCAAAACACCTGACTATGTCGTGGCATTATAGAGAGGACAGTGTTTAGTGTGAATTGATAATTACATTGAGTATGAATTAAAGTTATAATAACTGAGTCAGTAAGCTACAATCTAACAAACAAAGGTTATAAAACTTTAAGAAAACCAAAATGTGTAAATCTAACTCATAGACCTGGCTAAAATTAAGGGAACAAATTTATCGTAATAAAGTGAAATTTATTGATTTTTATGGAGTTTAGTCGTAGGAAGGATATTAAATTTAGAACTAGCTACACTTAATAAAAAGAGAAAAAAAAGAAAAGAAAAAAAACGATTAATAATGATAATGTCGCAGTTGGAATAGAACTAATGATGATGAAACATTATTGAAATGTTATTTTCAAACGAGCATATGACCCATTCCGATAAAACAATAAACTATTCCCTAAAGCAAAAGCATTTTATTCCAGGTAGGTGATTGCTCAAATTGCATTAAGTAAACGACTGAGTACCGTTAATCACTTCCAAGGCCACATGGTTATGTTAATTAACGAATGGTACGAACAGCACGATAATTGCGTCAAGCATTTAGCATATTAGGTCATTTGCAACCACGTCTTGCGTTGAAGCCGATTAATAGTGATGTGGTTGCTAATGATTTCTATTGTTGCCTTGCATGATTACGACAGCTGTCGGACGTGTATTGTGCCGCCAGGTGGTGACGATTAAAACCCATTGCGTAAGTGAATGAAAGCTGATTTGGGGAATTCACAGTTGTGATGAAATGTAAAATTAAATTTTTCACTATTCAATTTCATTTCTAGATTATCTGCAAAATAAAGTCAAAGAAAAAATTGTCTATATTCAAAGATCGAAAGACCAGGCTAACCAATTAATTCGACAATTTAAACATTAAACGCAACCAAAGGAAAAGGGAATCTCACGCATTGCTCCATCGATAACAATATGAAATGACCTTAGAAACTTAGCACATCTTTGCCTGAGACCAGACAATTTCGTATCAAAAACGCCTTTAACATAGCTGTTTGTGAATTTCTATACATGCATACTGTATATATATATATATATATATATATATATATATATATATATATATATATATATATATATATATATATATATATATATATATATATATACATGCATATACATGTATGTAAACATGTATGAATATATATATACATATATATATATATATATATATATATATATATATATATATATATATATATATATATATATATATATATACAAATACGTGAGCGAATATGAATATGCTCTCACACATACACACACACACACACACACACACACATATATATATATATATATATATATATATATATATATATATATATATATATATATATATATAAATATATATATATATATATATATATATATATATATATAAATATATATATATATATATATATATATATATATATATATATATATATATATATATATATATATATATATATATATATACACACACACACACACACACATATATATATATATATATATATATATATATATATATATATATATATATATATATATATATATATACATATATATTCTTTCTTCATGGGAGTACCTTAACGATCAGCATAACTATAAAAGCCCGAGCAGCCCATACTAGGTCGGTTTGCTGTTAGCAATCACACCAAAATATCCCATCTTCATAAACCACAGGGGCCATGTGGGTGATGATTGCAAGCCAAATCCCATGCATGAATAACACAACCTAGTCTCAGACCCTACTCCCCACTGGCAGTAGAGCAACTGCCCAAGATGGCGGGCAGTTATATCACACTGCAGTGGGTGCTAAGATTCTTTGAAACTGAGGCAAGCAACATACAACGTCAGTACCCTATCCCTCTGTGTTACTAGACGAGCTGAAATAAATGAATTGGAATATAACAGGATTGAGTGAAATTCGAAGAACTGGACAATCTTATTTGGAG
>NC_090735.1:100886570-100889070 GCF_036898095.1 Palaemon carinicauda
ATCAGAACTAAGGAATTCAACTAACCACAAATTTCTATACATAAAATTAGGATGAGAGTCAGCAGCTGAAGACCAGACGGAGATAAATACCTGAAACAAGGGAAAATAAAAGAAAATTAAATTATATCACTTTTCTTGTTATTATTGTTTTTAGAATAATTAATAGTCATTTATTTATTTTCCTATTTCCTTCTTCACTGGCCTATTTTTCTCTATTGGCGCCCTTGGGTTTATAGCTCGTTGCTTTTCCAACTAGGGTTATGGCTTGGCTAGTAACAACAACAACAACAACAACAATGATAATAATAATAATAATAATAATAATAATAATAATAATAATAATAATAATAATAGACTGATCAACGAAATTCTTAAAAATCTTTCTGAACAAGTCAAATTTCTCATACAAATGAAGAATGAACAGACCAAATGTGCTTCTCAAAAGTGAATTTGCAATGAAGAATCACTCCTAAAATTTGATATTAATTGTATATAATTAATGAAACATTGTTAATGAAAAGATCTGGATGTTGAGGAGCCAGTATCCTTGAGCTACTTAAATCATACGTTGAGTTTTGTTTAGTTTAACTTCATACCCCATAATTTGCATCATGCACTAATTTTAGTTAGATATTTATCAAGAGATTCAGCAAACATAAGTCTACATTAAGCAGTTAGAATTGATACGGAAAGAGTAGCATCATCTACAAATGCAAAAAGTTTGCTTGCGATGTCTAATTACATATCATGCATATATATAATATATATATATATATATATATATATATATATATATATATATATATATATATATATATATATATATATACATATATGTATATATATATATATATATATATATATATATATATATATATATATATATATATATATATATATATATATATATATATATATATATATTATAATAAGTAATGCGTCTGAAGAACACTAAGTACTACATTCTTATGCTCACTGTGGTGCCCATCAACAACAGTTACTACTCTATACAATCTATTACTTTAAAGTTCAATATTGTCGTTAAGAAAACACCTACCTACTCCAAACTGATCAAGTTTGAAAACAAGGCCATCAGGATTAGCACAGTAAATGGCAGCACTCAAATCAAGACCAATCACATGAACTTCCTGGAAACAATTGAAGAATTTTCGCATAGCCTTGGGTATTATTAGAAGAGTATTACATGCTCTTTGGCCTTTGCGAAAGCCCAATTGCAAGTAAGGGAACAGATGCTTACTTTCATCATGCCTAATTAAACATTCTTCAAAAAGAATTTCAAAAAGTTTAGATAACATGGGAGTTACAGAAAATGTGGAGTAATCAGCTGGGCTAAAGCTACCAAAAAGACATTTACACTATAAAATAACATTATCTATTCTCCAAAAACAAAAAAAACAAAAGAAATAACAGACAACTTGTGAGCTAATAAAAAAGGTATCCTTATAATCCGCCAAAAAAAAAAAAAAAAAAAAAAAAAAAAAAAAAAAAAAAAAAAAAAACATATTGGACTATACCTCCATAAAAATCACGTCCAGTAACGATGTTTCAATTTCATGGGACCAAAAAATTTCACAATCTGGTCACAGCTGAAATAAACCTTCTAGAATGTTGTATGGTATTGTACCTTATAATGGAAAATCGGAATTGGGAAGATCGAGTTTCTCAGTACTGTCCTTACCATCAAACACATAAGCTAAAAGGGTTGCCTTTTCCTTTGCACAGTGAGTGACAGAGACACCTGGTTTAAGTAAAGGAGGAACTGTTAAGTCCACAACGAAGAATACAGATTTGTGAATAGCCTGCCTTTTATGCTCCTGCGTTGTAACAGTAAGAGGTTTTTTTTATGGTCAAATTGTTTTCGTTTCAACTGAATCATAAACTCCCCGAGCAATAGCTTTTATCTGAGCATAATGATTCTAAGTTAAATCTGATCATTTACCTTTCCAAAATAGATAAGCCTCCTGCTTTCCCAAATAAGCGTGGCTACCATCCTCATTTAACCCCGGTTTGTCTTTTACTCGGTATTTTAACACATCTATCAATTATGTTGATTAGATTTTTATTCAGGAGAACATAGTCTTTATCCCTTTATATAATTGCGACAAAATAAAATGCAAATGATCACTTAAAAAGACAACCCAGTATGCTTGAAATTTCATATATATCTTCAAAAAGCATGACACATCAGGCTCATTCTTGATCATTAATGACACCAAGGTATGATCCGAGGTCCCAACTGGAAAACCAACCTAGCATAGTTAGTGTATACCAGGCCCAAGCAATTAACATACTTATGAGTAGCCTCACTTATGAATAGCATACCCCCTAATTCAGAGCCAGAGTCCATACACCAACTCTTAAGCCATAGTGATCTGTAGGAGAGACAGAATTTAACCAATGCATAGGGTCAGCATTGAAATCACCAACAAGCACAAAAGAAGGCTTTCTATTATATTCTTTTATCTCAGCACTAGTGGTA
>NC_090735.1:100896570-100901570 GCF_036898095.1 Palaemon carinicauda
GTAGTAATGCAGACTATACCCTCATGGCTATCCCTGAGGACAAATTCCCAGAAATCTCCAATTGGCTTTGCGAGCAAGGGGACACCCCAATAGCTTACGACAACCTCAAAACATATCTCCTTGAGCAGTACTCACCATCATTGGCCATCCGTACGGACAGGTTTTTTCAGCTCTCTTAACACCCGTTGAGGGACCAAAAGGTCATCATTGACCAAAGCTTAAGTGTATGTAGTAAGACACAGATGCCTACTCCATGACATACCGGAGCGGCTACAAAACCGCCCACCAGTCACAAATACTACCCTTCACTTACGCCCCAACCAATGACCTCTACAAACACGACTGATGCCCATCAGGCGCAAATATGTTACTACCACTCCAGATTCAGGGCTGCTGCTAAAAAATGTGCGAACGGTTGTCAATGGCAAAACAAACGCGTAAGTAGGTCATTGCTTGCAGTGTTGGTCTTCCCTGTCACTAATCTTTTCTTTTTACATGATGCAGGTACAAGCATGCAGTTTTTGGTAGACATGGGTGCTTGCCATTCTCTTCTGCCAAGACAGCTCTCCAGGGAACGTTATAGTCTGCCTAAGTCTGCCGACATCCACCTGGTAGCTGCCAACGGATCTGCAATACTCACTCATGGTTATGAAACTCACACATTATCATTTGGAAGCAATAAATATAATTGGAAGTTTCTCGCTGCTATATTTACAAAGTCCTTTTTTCAGTTTTCGGTGAGGATTTCCCTTTCACATTTCCTCCTCCTGGATGATGTCGCTCTCTGACGATTAGTCAACTCATATTCATACTTCTTGACACACCCTCAACCTGGACCTTCCGACCTCACTCTCCACATCAGAGCACCTAACGATGCCTACGCCCACCTCCTAATGTTGTACCCAGAAGTTTTCTGTCCAGATATTTGTCAAACACCCACAGTTCCCACCAAACATGGTATTCATCACCATATCAAGATGATGGGGCCCTTAGTGTTCGCCATATTTAGGTGTCTAGCACCGTATCGTTTGGCAGCTGCTAAACAAATGTTCGCCAAAATAGAAGAAATGGGCCTTTGCCAAAAGACCTAAAGTTGGTCGTCAATCTTAAATATTTTCCTGAAGAAAGATGGTTCTCTACATCCATGTGGGGATTAAAGGCACCTGGATATGTGGAAAGAACTGCCATCACCAGTCCCTTCAATATGTTCACCTTCATTTACCCCTTTGTAATGCTTGGGCCACTTTTTAATGCCTCATGGATGACATCTTAGGGGACCTCCACTTCTGTGTATGTTTTGTTGACAACATACTTGTGTTCTCTTCCTTCAAAGAGGAACATCTCCGTCACTTGTGCACCGTGCTAGACCACCTACAACAGGATGGCCTGGTAATCCGGTACGACAACTGTACCTTTGATGCCAACAAAGTATCGTTTTTAGGGCACTGCATCACTCCTGAAGAAGTCCACCCCCTCCCTGAGAAGGTAGCAGCCGTTCAGAACTTCCCCATGCCCTCGACAGTCAAATCACTGCAAGAATTCTTAGGCATGATCACCTATTATCATTGTTGGATCACCTTCAAGAAGCAGCCTCCAGCAATGCCAGCAACGTCACTATTGGTGCAGTACTCAAGCAGGTAGTCAACATCTCGGCCCTCCCATTGGCCATCTTCAGTAGAAAACTGTCCAAGGTAGAATCTGGCTACTCTACCTTCGACTGCAAATTGATGATTGTGCACTTGGCTGTCTCTCCCTTTTGCCACTTCCCTGGGAAAAGGAATCCCATTGCCGATGCCCACTCAAGAGACACATTGGTCATCATTCACCTGGAATTGGATTACAAGGCCTTGGCAAAAGTCCAACAAAAGGATCCAGAGTACCAAATATGTAGGACATTCTGCACATCTCTCCATTGGGAAGACATCCCTCTAGACGGCTAGAGTGCCTCCCTTATCTGTGATATTAGTAATGGTAGACCTAGACTGTGGATACCTGCTTCCATGTGCCAAGAGGTGTTTGATTTCATTCATGGCCTTTCACATCCCTTGCACTGATCTACGGCACAGCTACTAAAGATAAACTTCTTTTGGCACGATACTACTAAGGATACTAAGAATTGGGTCCGCGCCTGTACTTTATGCCAAACTTCAAAAGAATCTCGATGCACATATTCAGGAGTAGGCCCCTAGTCGATGTAATAAATTCCCTATCCACATAATAAGAACACCGTGGCCTATTTACCGTAATTAAACGCTTCACTTGTTGACCTGAAACCATTCCTATATGTAAACTGTAACGTCTGCCTCAAATAAACCAGCCTTACTCTCTAGATGGTTAGCGAGATTTGGTTTCCCTGATCATGTGGCTTCTGACAGGGGTACCACTTTCACCTCTCAATTGTGGATATCATTAGCAAATCTACGAATCACCCTACATCAGATAGATGTATACAACCCTGCGGCTAACGTAAAGGTTGAACGTTTTTCTCAAACCATTAAAGCAGCTTTGATTTCCCACTGCAAGGACTCCAACTGGCTCACCCAACTTTCCTGGATCTAATGACCACTCCTAAAAATGGCCTGACTGTCTCGCTTGCTGAAAGGGTATATGGTAACCCGCTGCATCCTCCTCCAACAATTTCCAGCGCCTACGTCACATTATGGGAAAATTTACTCCATGCTGCCAGAGTTACAAGCCCCCAGCTAAGCAACACATACTGTCAGTTCTGCACTTGGTAATATATATTTTCCTACGCAAGGACATTAGCAAGGTACCGCTAATGCCTCCTTACACGGTCCCTTTCGTTGTAATCTGTCATGGATCGAAGGCTTTATTGATCAACATTCGTAGCAAAGAAGACTGGATCTCCATTGATTGACTAAAACCTGTATATCACCTGCCAGATGACATGCTTACAGTATGTTTCTCAGGAGTAGGGAAACCTATTTGACATGTATGTCATTTTTAGGGAGGGATCAATGTATCTCACATGTTTCATATACACTTGTACACTCGAATGATTTTTCGTTTTATCATATCTTGCAATATTAATAATAAACCTGTATAAACTTGATAGCTCACTTTGAATTTTGTTTGATTTTTTGTGACGTTCTTGCTCGCAAGTCCTGGTATTTAAGCCAAATGTCTGTATAATAATGTTTAGTTGTATTCACCTTGCCTCTCAGTTACATCCTAACGGCTCTCTCACACACTAGACTTGAGGTGGTAACACAGTTATACAAAAAATAGTCAGATAGCTAAATATTACAGATGAAATACAAAAATGTACTCTATTACATATCTAAAGAAATTTACACGTCTACCTAATATCACTTTGTGCATTCTAATTTATACATTTCGATCTACACTCACATGTAATAAATCTGGAGAAATCTCAATCATACACAAAAGACGCTAGGTTGTTGCTTTCAGACAACAGTGCTGGTCTACATTATAAATTTGGTTTCGATCAACAGATTACTACACTTCTGAGGTAACAGCAGTCCGGAGAAATTTCAATAGTAGTATTCAGTTCCTGAAATGAAAAAAGACAAAAGTGGTGCTCTTAGACAAGAGGCCGTTTATATTATACAACTATTTTTAATCAACAGAATAATACTTAATACAACGTTAAGAGCAAATTACGTAAAAGAACTAAGCTTCATTATAGATAGAGTGACAAAAACATTGATTGTACATATTATGCAGCCATGGTAATCAAAATAATTCAAGCTAAAATTTGTACTACACCTAACTCTTACAGTAATAAACCAAGTGACAAAATTATTGATCCTTAGACTAACACTTTTAAAAGGGTACTAGATTTATTGACTTCTAGTACCTATCGACATTAGAGATAACCGTGAGTAGAAGTAATAGAGAGTTTCACTTTCAGGGACGAGGGCCGGGGGGGGGGGGGGGGGGGAACTTACCTTTCGTTGACTTACACGAGTATTCAGTACATCGACCATGAGCAAGGTCACATTCTTCACTTGTTGTCCTACCAAATTGTGCAATCTTCCACGGCACCACTCTCCTTATATAGGCCCTTTTAGTTTGAGTTTTATAATAGTCACACGTTTTGTACCTCGTTCTAAAATGCTTCTTGTTAAGGATCTTTGTAATAGAATTTTCTGTTTTCATAATATTATAAGAAATAACTAAAATTATTCATATTCAATTGAAAAAAAACAATTTCTAAAAGAAATCCCCTTTAACAAAGATAAAATGTATTTTTGAAAGTGATATTCATTTCAAATGACGTCACTACCCTTATAAATATTACCTAATTTCTAGAGCCACTCCAAACTTCCATGTAGCAGGATTTTTCCAAGTATAATTTTTTACTATGTCACAATAGAGCAAAACATTATATTTGTATGTTGTGCTCAAGCTTTAACGGAATTCCCAATTAATTTATTTTATTGACATATAAGTGACCATTTACATAATAATAATAATAATAATAATAATAATAATAATAATAATAATAATAATAATAATAATAATAATAATAATAATAATAATAATAATAATAATAATAATTTTAAGCTCTTAGACATCCATAATAATTCTCCCTTCAAGAGATTATCGTAGCAGTCAGATCCCTGGGGCTCATGCAGCCCTTCTCCGGCATAATAATGCTAAAATTCTTCCCCTTCACCACGACATATGAATATTTTCATTATTGAACCTAGAAAATGAGATACAAAGAAATACGTCATTGCAAATAAATGCAAACATCAATGCTGAATATCACCAATATTCATAAAATTTGGCAAAAAATTGGAATTTACACTAATATGAAAATTTTCTCACTGTCAATAGTTAATTTCCTTTTACCCCAAGGCTCTTTGAAAATTTCCAGCCCTTAACCCCCAAGGGGTTATTTTTTTCCCAGCACATTTTGCAGTATATTTTCTTTAAATTGCTCTAACAGCCTTAATTTTTGTCATAGAGAGGTCAGGTTGGTCTCATTCTCTTGGAAAATGCCTGAATTT
>NC_090735.1:100906570-100924070 GCF_036898095.1 Palaemon carinicauda
ACCCAGCTTTCACTGGGTCCTCCTGGGACTTAGAACCACTCCTAAAGACGCATCCTGGATGTCTCGGCAGCTGAAATGGTGTATGGCTTGTTTTGGTCGTCTCTGCAAACTATTTTTCATCTGCAACCTCTTCCGGCAATCACCAGCGCCTACCTAACTATGGGAAAATCTACTCCATGCTGCCAGACTTACAAGCCCTCAGCTAAGCAGCACATGACAACAGATCTGCACCCGGCAACGTACATTTTTCTATGCAACGACACCAGCAAGGCACCATTAACGCATCCTTACACAGGCTCTTTCCTCTTGATCCATCTTACGCCAAAAGCATTCCTACTCAACAAGCGAAGCAAAGAAAACTGGGTCACTATTGATTGCCTAAAACCTGCATATCTCCTGCCAGATGACCTGCCTATAGTACGCCTTTCAAGGGCATGGCACCTTATTTCACATGTATGTCATTTTTAGGTAGGAGGCATGTACCGTACCTGTTCCACACTCGTATTTTTTTTTTCTATTGTATATCGAGCTCTCACTTTTCTATCAACAGAACTGGTTTGAGCCTTTCTCTCTTATGGCATTGATCTGTTTGAGTTTTTTTTTTTTTTTTGCCCATCTTACACTGAAATTGTTGTATAAAAACCTTGCTGTCTGTTGCAATAAAGTTACTTGCCTTTATGGCTTCTCATAGTTATCTCCTAACTGGCGATACACACAGTAGAGTATCCTTTCTAACTTATCCAAGGGCGCATTATTCTATACATTCCATCAAAAGATATCTCTGTTCTTCCCAACATATCCTAGATCACAATGATCTATTCAATTAATCTTAGAGTTCCGCTTCACACATAATCCTCAATTGGGCACCGTGACCCTAGACGAGGACCTCCCTATGGATAACCCCATTATTCACCACCAGTCTCTAAATGATAAAATGTTGTATCAAATATCATTTACTTTTCTTTTACTTAGCTATTAGCCACAGCCACTTCATTGATAATTTTATTTGCAACTGTTCTTCAAATTCTAAAATGTCTCACTATCGTATATCCTAAAAAAAGTATGAAAAATAACGTGATTGATATAAAATTCAAGATTTTTTTATTTTGTTTATTACAAACTTAACATATTTTCCTTTTGATGCACCAGCTTTATGATCCAAAAAAAGAACAGATTGTGAAACACAAACGATATATTAATAAATCAAGGAATTATTCCGAGTCCCGAAGCAGAATTAGTAATGCTACAGGAACAATAGTACTATTAATGATTATGAGATTCATATCAATGAGAATATGGCTGGTTAACTTGTTTTCTTATATCAAAAACTATGTATATATCTCACCATATATGTACTTAAAACCCCTAAGGCTTAACCATAGCAACAATCGAAGAACGAGCTCACAAAAATGTCAGGTAAAAGAAAAATAATGATCTGAACATCCATATCACTTTACCGCCGCTCTCTCTCTCTCTCTCTCTCTCTCTCTCTCTCTCTCTCTCTCGTTGGGGCGGAACGCAGTGAATTTGAAATTATACTCGTCGGGATATATTGCATCCATCTGACGTCGATTAGCGAGGCTGTCGACAAATAATTGTTACCTCGACTTGATAACTGTCCAGTTTCTCGTTGAGGAAAGTGATTATGATAGAGAGATAGGTTCACTTACGTTTAGTAATTATTTTCTAAATGATTCAATCACACCCTTTATGTGTAGCTGGTCATCGAAATATTCATTATATTTATCAAAAAGATAATTATTCACATTGCTCCATTCATAAAATAACTCATTATAGTAGATCATTGAAAAATTCCAATTCAAATTGCAGAGAAAATAATCAATGGATAATTATCATTTTCTCTCATAAGTCTGATCAAAACAAATTAATCAGAGAGAGAGAGAGAGAGAGAGAGAGAGAGAGAGAGAGAGAGAGAGAGAGAGAGAGAGAGAGAGAGAGAGAATAATTTTAATTTATTGTAAATCAGAAATTAGCTAACCTTAAACTAGGATTTTTTTTATGTTTGACTGTTCTTGAATTACTTATCAATTTTTAATCACTGTGGGCAATGGTTAAGCATGCCTATATACATTGTCATTTTATTTTAAGACTTCGCTAATTCACGAAGAGAGAGAGAGAGAGAGAGAGAGAGAGAGAGAGAGAGAGAGAGAGAGAGAGAGAGAGAGAGAGAGAGAGCATATGAACTGCTAATAATATTACTTCACTACTTAATCGTTGAGGAATTTTAGAATTATATAAATAATTGTGTGATAACCATAAAAAAATTATCATATAATATTTATCATGTAATATTTGTTTTTTCTATGGTTTGAAAATAAGTTTTGTTGAGTCTCTTTGCGAGTTTAAAAATTACATATATAAAGTAAATTAATTAGATAATCCATTCTCTTGCTTTATTTCATCCCTTTATTATTGACATGAATTCTTGGTTCATAATTTTTTGTTGAACCTTTATTGCCGTAAAATAAATATTGCGTCCCTCGGGAATTTTATTTATCACCGTTTTATTTTATTTTTATATGTATTGATAGGAAAAATAGAAAAAAGAAACTTTAGTGATTCTAGAACGTAACATGGTATACTTACAAAGATCTTATATTAAAGAAGGAATAGGAACTTCATAATGATTAATTAAGTAAGCAGGTGAAAACGAAAAGTTTTATACCTGGTTCTATGTTACATAACCATTAATGTAATTTGTATATTGATGATATGAATGTTGTATATACAGTAGATAACATCCATAAAACTAGAATGATACAGTATAATAAATATAAAATAAAAAAAAAAGACAAGTAAATCACACAAGCAATCGCTCAGGGAGAAATCGACATGACGTTAAACATGCAGCATGAAACCTAATTATGCACCCTGGATAAGACGAGTTCCTTCTTGGGACGACAAGACGATAAGATTCCCCCCATTTCCTGTCTAATTCCTGAAGCCTTCGGGATTCGCTGAAAAGTCCCACATCCACATTAGTAAAAGATATATCAAATTCGGTTCCCCGAAACCTCATTAACTAATTAACAGAGAAATTGATGGATGTGTGCGCTGGGCATCTGGCCGCCAGTTCATTCCAGCCGATAATTGGGTTAATGTGAAACATGGAGAGTTTGATAGAGAAGTCATTAGAGCGATCGGTTATAAATGGAGTGATTACACGATCGTTTTGAAAATCTCACATGGCTTGTAAGAGCTCGGGAAATCGAAAAGAGAAGAGATAAATGGGTTGATAATAATATTCGTAAAGTAATTACTTGAATATAAAAATTTCAGATGATGTAAGGCATTTTGTGATAAAATCTTGGCAAAATGAAAGCTATGAATATTATTAATTTATCTGTATTTCGCGTTTGTCATCTCTTTCGTCTCCATCGCATTTACCTGTCTTGCATTTTGTCATCCGTCCATTATATAGACTTCATTGTAATTGTAATAATAATTCATTGTATACAGTCAGGTAAACAAACCGAAGCTTATCATGAGAATATTTAATTCGCGGCTGAGGCCCATACGCAACGTCTTTTATTTTATTATTAATATTAATATTATTTATTACACTAGCGGATCCAGATGGGAGTGGGGTCACGCATGGTTGCGACCTCCTCTTTTTTAAACAAAAAAAGTTTGGCTATAAAACCTTTATTTTGTCAGCTATCTTTATTTTCAGGTTTACAAATTTCAAATAGACAAATTCTCAGTTTCTGCTTACGATTCATAGACGCAACCGGTTCGAATGTCGATATAAAAGAGGGCTTTAGACACTTTTCACACCCAAAGCGCGCGGCCGGGGAGAAAATTGCGGAGGCCATCTTGAAAAGTTTGAAAGAAATTGGACTTCACCCAAAGGAGCTAAGAGGGCAAGCTTGTGAAGGTGCCAGCGCTATGTCCTCTGCAAGGAAAGGTGCTCAGCCAGATATTGGAGAGGAAAGTCGACCGGCTTTATTGACCCATTGTAGGTCTCATATATCAAACTTGTCAATTGCCTCTGCATGCAAAATTCAAATGATCAAAGACTTGGTGGTCAATATAGATTTTGAGCTTTTCTTTTTTGACAATTCTTCCAAACGACAGCGTTTTCTTGAACGTGATGATTGAAGATTACTCGCCCGAAAGGAATAAAACGTGAGTGGAAGGTTTGTGTAAAACTCGATGTGTTGAAAGGCGCACTTGTTTTGACACATTAAGGTTTTTAAATTTAGCAAGAGACGGACTGATTGCATGTAGCTTACGTGAACTGTTTGAAATATATTAAAATTTGTATTTAGCAATTATATATGCCACCCGATGAGTTACAATGGATACCTCTCAAGTAACGGCGCATTTTTCCACTGTCTTCACATATACCGCATAGTCTGACCTATTCTTTCCACACTGTCCTCATACACTTTACAACACTAAGAGTACCAGCAGAATTCATCTTTGCTCAAAGGGTTAACTGCACTATAATTGCTCAGTGGTTACTTTCCTTTTGTTAAAGGTAGATAAGATTTAGCTCTGACAAGAAGCTCTTTTAGAAGGTCACTCCAAAATCAACCCATTGTTCTCTAGTCGTGGGTAGTGCCATAGCTTCTGTACCATGGTCTTCCGCTGTTTTGGGTTAGAGTTCTCTTGCTTGAGGGTACACTCGGGCTCACTATTCTATCTTATTTTCTTCCTTTGATTTTTATGAAGTCTCTATATTTCATATATGAAAGATCTAATTGAATGATGTTACTGTTCTTAAAACATATCATTTTATTTATTTATTTCCTTATTTTGCTTTTCCCACTGAGCTACAGTATTTTCCCTGTTGGAGCCCTTGAGCTTTTCCAACTAGTGTTGTAGTTTAGTTTGTAATAATAATAATAATAATAATAATAATAATAATAATAATAATAATAATAATAATAATAATAATAATAATAATAATAATAATACAGTGTCCATTTTTTTGGTAGTATATAGATGCATTCTAAGATAAATGAAAAGATTCTTAATGATTGTTCACCAAAGATGTAATAAGTGTGGTCGTGAAATAATATCTCATATTCAAACGCTCGAGTTTAGCTAAAAGAAACCGGTCTTAATTAGAGCTATGCGTTTTATTAACGGACAAGCTCAAAGTCTTTCATAGGGGTAAGAAAGGTTTGTTGGTTAAGGGTATAAAAGGGTTTTTTTTATGGTTAAAAGTGGGCGGTAGACTGTAGTGACTATATGTGACTAATGTCAGGATAAAAACTAAAATAAATACCATGACAAAATAATTATCCTGCTTCCTTGTTGATTTATTCAAAAGTTTTATATGAGAAAAGCGGTATTATAATTTTTCATATTTTCACACCATTTTCACCACATGATATTCAATTATAAGATGAAAATAGTTTATAAAGCATAAAAAATAGCTTAGAATAGCGTCAGCTTTCGTGGGGCTTACAGCTGCCCCTCAGCTCCTTTGGTCATATTTTCCTACTACTCCTTTTTGAAATTGCTAAATCCGCGCTTCTAGTATATCAGTGGTTTCGGCTAATAATGCATTTATTATCTCACGCATAATAGATATTTATTCGTATTAGAACTGTGAACATTCATTTATATCCAAACATTTTTAATAGCAAGAATTTTATTGAAATTGTGTAAATGAACCTGTGTGAATGTGACCCAATGTTGTAGCCATCTAGAGAGGGAAAAATTATTCAGGCTTTCATAAGAAAGAAGATCAGTGAATCTTACATTTGACTGAACAAGTGGATGGTAAAACCTGTTTGAAATAACTGAATTTCATAAGAAAGAAGATCAGTGAATCTTACATTTGACTGAACAAGTGGATGGTAAAACCTGTTTGAAATAACCGAATTTCATAAGAAAGAAGATCAGTGAATCTTACATTTGACTGAACAAGTGGATGGTAAAACCTGTTTGAAATGACCGAATTTCATAAGAAAGAAGATCAGTGAATCTTACATTTGACTGAACAAGTGGATGGTAAAACCTGTTTGAAATAACCGAATTTCATAAGAAAAAAGATCAGTGAATCTTACATTTGACTGAACAAGTGGATGGTAAAACCTGTTTGAAATAACCGAATTTCATAAGAAAAAAGATCAGTGAATCTTACATTTGACTGAACAAGTGGATGGTAAAACCTGTTTGAAATAACCGAATTTCATAAGAAAGAAGATCAGTGAATCTTACATTTGACTGAACAAGTGGATGGTAAAACCTGTTTGAAATAACCGAATTTCATAAGAAAGAAGATCAGTGAATCTTACATTTGACTGAACAAGTGGATGGTAAAACCTGTTTGAAATAACCGAATTTCATAAGAAAGAAGATCAGTGAATCTTACATTTGACTGAACAAGTGGATGGTAAAACCTGTTTGAAATAACCGAATTTCATAAGAAAGAAGATCAGTGAATCTTACATTTGACTGAACAAGTGGATGGTAAAACCTGTTTGAAATAACCGAATTTCATAAGAAAGAAGATCAGTGAATCTTACATTTGACTGAACAAGTGGATGGTAAAACCTGTTTGAAATAACCGAATTTCATAAGAAAGAAGATCAGTGAATCTTACATTTGACTGAACAAGTGGATGGTAAAACCTGTTTGAAATAACCGAATTTCATAAGAAAGAAGATCAGTGAATCTTACATTTGACTGAACAAGTGGATGGTAAAACCTGTTTGAAATAACCGAATTTCATAAGAAAGAAGATCAGTGAATCTTACATTTGACTGAACAAGTGGATGGTAAAACCTGTTTGAAATAACCGAATTTCATAAGAAAGAAGATCAGTGAATCTTACATTTGACTGAACAAGTGGATGGTAAAACCTGTTTGAAATAACCGAATTTCATAAGAAAGAAGATCAGTGAATCTTACATTTGACTGAACAAGTGGATGGTAAAACCTGTTTGAAATAACCGAATTTCATAAGAAAGAAGATCAGTGAATCTTACATTTGACTGAACAAGTGGATGGTAAAACCTGTTTGAAATAACCGAATTTCATAAGAAAGAAGATCAGTGAATCTTACATTTGACTGAACAAGTGGATGGTAAAACCTGTTTGAAATAACCGAATTTCATAAGAAAGAAGATCAGTGAATCTTACATTTGACTGAACAAGTGGATGGTAAAACCTGTTTGAAATAACCGAATTTCATAAGAAAGAAGATCAGTGAATCTTACATTTGACTGAACAAGTGGATGGTAAAACCTGTTTGAAATAACCGAATTTCATAAGAAAGAAGATCAGTGAATCTTACATTTGACTGAACAAGTGGATGGTAAAACCTGTTTGAAATAACCGAATTTCATAAGAAAGAAGATCAGTGAATCTTACATTTGACTGAACAAGTGGATGGTAAAACCTGTTTGAAATAACCGAATTTCATAAGAAAGAAGATCAGTGAATCTTACATTTGACTGAAGAAGTGGATGGTAAAACCTGTTTGAAATAACTGAATCACAATGAAAAGAGAGGTTTGAAACGGCGTTCATTGTTTTAATCGTTGCATAAATACTTAGGACGACTTCGTCTGATCATTGAAGTGTACTTCCGCTTATGGAAAATGCTCATGTAACCTCACCGCCTGATGATGCTTCAACGGTCAGAAGGTATGTTAGGAATAGCGTTATAGTTTATGGTTTAATTAAAGTCACAATGATAATATAGCTATACCTATCACACTAAATTAAATGTTTGCCGACATTACAATAGAATCTAGTCATATCTTGAAAGCAAAAGTAGAGGATTTACAAGATGACGCGAGACGGTACCTTGATCAGAATTACTGCAGCTACTATACATCAAGACTTAGCGGTGTAAATATGTGGTGGCGCTATTCAAAAGATACGGGGAGCATGATTTGCACGAATTCGGCTTTAATATAGAACACCACGATACGCAAGATGCAAGTTATTGTTGTAGTTTATATACGAGAATGAAATCTGTCAATAAACCAGAAATATGGTCGTTGCAGAACGAATATTAGTACTGTAGCAATATGAAAAGCAATTTGGTTTTAGTATTATTGCTGACATCTAATACTTTAACTTACAAGTTGTTCTTTTACGCTTATAAAAGTTTCACAATCATATGTATTTTCAATGTGACGTAATGATAGAAATTACTTGAAGACTTTTGTAGTTCACTTTTGCGCTTTATACTTAAGACTTCGTTAATCCCAAAGAAGAGGAAATATTGAGCTTATAACTTTGTAACTCTAATTTCGTTAGTAAACACCATTTTATTTGACCAAGTTTTTTTTTTTCTTTTTTTTTCATTATCCTGTAGTCCCCAAGTTTGGTTAACTTCTGAATTTTCTGCCTTTTATGAAAACAGCGTTCAATTTTGTTGTTAACATTTCCATTGTGACCAAAAATTATCTACAGTTGTTTTTGGAATGCAGTAGAAAAGAAACTTTTGTGTTATATGATTTATTTTTTCATTTGTCATCGCTATAGACATATGATAAAATTTCCTTATAATAGGCGGTGTATTGGCTATAATAACGTTGCAGGTTTATATGTAGAATGCATAAATAAGAAAAATAATTCTTTCTTTTTAATTTGGTCCTTTTATCTGGAAACATTAATAGCTTTAATGCAACAGATGTATATGTGGTTTGCAAGACGAAATAAGTGAAAAATATTTTGTATATAATTAAAATCAAATCTCTCTCTCTCTCTCTCTCTCTCTCTCTCTCTCTCTCTCTCTCTCTCTGTGCACATAATCCTTCCGCCTGGAGTCTCTTTCCCCGCTTGAGCTTAAAGGACTCCTGTTTGGGATCGCAGGAGATATCGGATCTTACCATGTAAGAGGCAAATCCAGGATGCAAGCAAGTCCAACGCGGATCGAAGGATACACAAGAAATTCTCCTCCAGGTCCATTACGTGATACGAGTTTTCCCTGGAAAGATATGTGTCATGACATAAGCCTATTTTTTTTTCTCTTTTCCTTTTTGCGATTGAATGATGGAAGAGGTTTTCAAGAATCCCTTTACAACAGCAGGGACCATTTGAGTAGGGTAAATAGCACGTTTTGGATCCATAAGGACCAGTTCAAACCAGAATCGATCCATATGGGCCCGTTCAAACCGATCCATAAGGGTGCCCCCCCCCACCCCCAACGTAACTCCACACCCCTCCCTTAACCTCATTGGCCTGGGAATCGAACCCAGATCCAGGAAGCCCGCATGACAGTGACAATACCAGCTAAATGGTTCGATCCCCTGGCCGGCCAGATTATACAAGAAAACTATTATTCTAATATTCTTCCACAATGCAAATGTAAATAGTATACAAATCACCATTAACGGAAGTACCATTTATAATATAAATGCATCATTCCCGGAAAAAGTTATGCAGGCATATTATGAAGCATAGACCATGAGAATATCATATCCCTGCATAGTTTTACGAAGAGGAGAACCATTGTTTAAATTTAATTTCGTACATGAGGATATGACAGAAGCTCTACTAGTAAGAAAGGTCTGCCAGTACGTGAATCATTTAAAAATTTAGTACAGCAGTAACAACACCATGTCATGCTACTACGGGTATTTTATCGATTGATGCGGACAGAATTATTTATGGTGATGTGAGGGCTTAGGACTGATAGATGCAAGAGAGCAGGATAGAGCTCTAAGAAGGAGGGTGGACAAATTAGGGAAATGCCTAGGCATATTTTCTCCTGATCATGTGAGAGGTATAACCTTTGGGTCATACAGCGGGGAGGCTATCACCATCGCAAATACGTTGGAAACCTCTTCAAACATTAATAGCTTGGGAGACTGGGTGCGCTTTTATGTAGCTAAGTCACCTGAAAATTATATCATATTTTTATAGATAGGCTTTTACCCCGGATATATACAGTAAGCACTTCCCTGCTTTTTTCAAGAGGAATAAATCCTTTGAATTGTTCAAATTCATGACACCGATACAACCAGATTCATCGTAAAAGTGCGAGCATTATGTTTATTCTTCATACATTCGGTTAGTCATTATGGGGTATAGATACGTTACAGAAAGTAAAGACCATGTTTTTCCACCAGTATTTTAAGGCTGAATGATGGACCAGGAGATACTACTCTGATTGGAAAGGGGGAGAAAAAAGAGCGATTACATATAAAGAATGCATCAGAATAAGGGATGATTATTGACATTTCTAAGTTTAATAGTTTTAATAGGGTATGTCCCTGGTTGGCGCAAGTTCATTTATATCCATGACAGGTGAGTTAATCTTTATTTGTTTTTCTTATTCATTTATTAATTAGGGACGTGAATTATTCATAGGATTAATTCATACCTTAGTTGAGCTGTCGTCAGGAGTTTCATATGTTAACTGTTTCATTCTTTAGCATCGTAGGAGAATTCTGAACCCACACATCGGTTAATTTCTATTTGATTACGATTAATTATATGTATATTTATATAAATATGTATTAATTATAAGAAGGATAAATGAGAAATACATGCATATAAAAAAGATTAGTCTGTTTGTATATCACATAAAATAAAATACTACGAAAAGATTCCATTTCTGATTTTATTAACCATAGAGTTCATCTATTATGAGATAAATTACTAGGGCGAGGCTTCTTATCATAATGAAGGGAAAGATGACACATAGACGTTCAGTCATGCGGAACAGGCACTGTGCTTCTGCCTCTGTTTATTCAGGTGTGACAGTATCATAGACAGAGGACTTGACAGGTGAAAGTAGATAAGTTTAAATCTCTTCATGTATATTTGAAATCCTCACAGTGGATGCGCTTTTATGTTTAATAATAATAATAATAATAATAATAATAATAATAATAATAATAATAATAATAATAATAATAATAATAATAATAATAATAATCCAGGAGTGTTGTAAAGTTAGAATAATTTCGATACTGACTAGACATTCATACATCTGTTTATTCAGTTGTTATCGTATCAAATATCGTGGCTTATCATCATCACGAGAAAGATGACACATCGTCACAAGGAGAGTCATTCCCAAATCTGTTTATTCAGGTGTTATCGTATCAAAGAAAGATAATAGGATAAATGAATAAATTTACCAATACTCCTAACAATAATAATAATAATAATAATAATAATAATAATAATAATGATAATAATAATAATGATAATAATAATATTAAATATTGTAATAATATTATTAACAATAATTTCAAAACATAACGATAAATTTAATAATTTCCATAATTACTATTTAAGTTTAAATGATGGACTCGTATTATTATTATTATTATTGTTATTATTATTATTATTATTACTGAACTGGGTTGTTCAACAATAGACATTAGTCATAACAGTTGTTTATTGTTAACAACAAGTTTCAACCTGAAATATATATTCCAGTTTATACAAAATAATATAATGCCACCAGCTAAGCAAACCTTGAATTCCCCCGATTTAATCAATAATATTAATAATGAGTATTGTAAGAAACAATAATTTCAAAATATAACGATAACTTTAATAATTCCCATAACTATTTAAGGTTAAATGATAGACTCGTAGTTAGGTATTATTTCACTCACTTGATGGGTTAGCTTAGGTTAGGTTATGTTAGGTTAAGCGTAAGATTGAATGGTTAGGTTAGGCTAGGTTAGGTTGGGTTAGGTTAGGTTAGAGAGAGAGAGAGAGAGAGAGAGAGAGAGAGAGAGAGAGAGAGAGAGAGAGAGAGAGATACGTTAGGGGTAGCCAATGAGGTTGAGAGAGGGATGGAGTTAGGTTAGGGGTAGCTATTGAGGTTAAGGGAGGGACTGGAGTTTGGTTAGGGGGCGGGGGCCACCCTTATGGATCGGTTTGAACTAGTCCTTTTGGATCGATTCTGGTTTGAACTGGTCGTTATGGATCCAAAACGTGCTATTTACCCTACTCATTTGGAGGTGGGAATTCTTGCAACAGGGTTTTGCTTGAATGCACAGTTGTTTGCTTGTTGCGGCTGTTGCTTTATCACTTGAATTGTTGGTAGGATATGATGTTTCTTCGGTGTTTGTTTTGCTGTTTTTATGTTACTTCCTAACTAATGTTACTCGACTTCTCTGTTCTTCAAACATTTTAGTTTACTATCATTTTTGTTTGTTTGCAAATAGTTTGCATGTTCAACAGTCTAAATTATTATGTTTTCTTGTTTTATACTTTAGACTGGTCTAGATTTTCACAACGGATCTTATTTAGTGTTACAGTATTGTCCTATGTTGGTTCGGTACCATGCAAAGAATTTTAAATCAATTTGTATCACGTATTAAACTTATTTCATAGCCTACAGGTCGTGGGAATAAGATCCATATTCTATTCAATGTTGAAAAAGACTTATTGTCTAATAATAGCTTAGTGCAATTACAAAATCATTGTAAATATATTTTAGATTACCTTCTATTTCATGCTAGTTCATTGCCATTAGATGAATATTGAATCAAATTGTGAATGAATTTCATAGTCTGTTGAATGATAAGAGGGATGGTTGTACAATTACAGTCTGCTAAAACTGTACAATTACTTTAGATATAAGTCATATAGAAATTGGGGTAGTAGGCATTCATGTAAAATATATTTTTGAAAAATGTACGTGGAAATAAACAAATGCACATGTTAAAGTAAATGAGTTTCATGACTGACTAAAGTATTACAACACAGACATCCTTTACTAAAGACTTTATATGGGCTTCCTTTTGTTATTAAAAGCATATAAGTAATGATAATCACATTGCCGAAATAGAGATGTGAAGATATAAATGAAAAAGGTATTTTAAAAATAAAATATGTTCAATTTGAAGAATATATCTTTTAAATTTCTATGATGAATATCCAGGTTAGGAAAGATGAGCGAGGATTTAGAAATAAATGATTCACTTTTATAGCTCTTTCATGTCCATGAATCCTGATTAAAAGTAATTTTCTCAAAGGGAAACTATAACTGGTAATATCTCTGTTTTGATAACAAGCATTGTGTCTCTATAGTAAGAGAATGCAAAGAAAATCAGAAGAATATCAGATACAATAAGTACCCCATGTTTCTTACTTTTTTATAGTCTCAATAAGTTCACATTACCTGGTAAATTCTATTTTCATTTTATCAAAAATCAGGAAGAAAACAGCCACGTTTTCGGAAGATTTTGGGATGATGCTAAGCTACAACCCTAGCTGGAAAAACAGGGTGCGATAGGCCCGAAAACTCCAACAGGGAAATTAGACCAGTGAGGAAAGGAAATAAGGAAACTACAAGAGGATGACCTACCAATAAGAAAAAAATATTCTAAGAACAGCAACAACACCAACATAAATCTTTTATATATAAACTATAAAAACTTGAAAAAAAGAGGAAGAGAAATGAGATAGAATAGTGTGCCCCAGTGTATCCTCGAGCAAGAAAACTCCACCCAAAAAAAAATGAAAGACCATGGTAAAGAGGCTGTGGCACTATCTAAGACCAAAGAACAATGGTTTAATTTTAGAGTGTCCTTCTAGATGAGCTGCTTAACATAGCTCAAAAATTTCTTCCACCTTTACCAAAAGGAAAGTAGCAACTGAAAAATTACATTGCAGTAGTTAATACCTTGAGCGAGGAAGAATTGTTAGGTAATCTCAATGTCGTCAGGTGTATGAGGACAGAGGAGAATATGTAAATAGGCCAGACTATTCGATGTATGTGTAAGCAAACGAAAAATGAGCCGTCACTAAAGAGAAAGGATCCAATGTCGTATTCTGTGGCCAGTCAAAGGATCTAGTAACTCTCCAGCGGTAGTATCTCAACCTGTGGCTGGTGCCCTGGCCAACCTAAAATGGTCTCCCCCTCCCTGCTCTGACCAACCACAATCAACTAAGTTACTAAGTACTGTATTTCTATTCCACTGTTTAGGTCAACAGCGGCACAATGGATTTAATGAAACGTCCTAATATGAAAATAGAAATCCTCCACGAATCCACTACCAGGCATACTAGCGAGCTGTTTATCATGATCATTACAACGCACACTAATGGCTTGCAAGTCGAATTTGTTTACGATAGTGACACCCATATGCACGCTCCAATGTCATTTTATCCTTTCAATGAATCTCCTCACATGAAACACAAACATTTATGGATGAAGAAAACACGAATGAGCGTGTCAAGACCTCATCGGCGAATCGGTAAGAATGACAATACCACAACTCATAAGAAACTCATAAACAAAGATGTTATTCCTAACGCCCTCTACCTTGTCAAGGAGCTATTGCCTCCCGTCTTAACGGACGCCCTTTTACCTGTCTGCCAAAGGTCGTCTTACAAACACGTACCTATAAAGTACATTCGTGCGTGTTTGTAACGAAATCCCGAATACATTCAGTAAGCTTAGCTTTCCCCGTAATCTCGGGTAGCCGTCATCGCAACGGTGGGCCAGTTTGACTTACGAGCCTATAACAGGGCTATATCCGTGAGAACGTTTCCTCCCTCCCTGGAGCATACCAACGTCTATGGGCACTAAATCTAGATAAACCTATTCTTTGCGAGGCAGGCTCTAGTAAATGAGCTTATAATGAAATATGAAGGTTATGGTAGCAAAACAGTTTAGGGTATCAACTACATCAAAGATTAAATTTAATTAAAGCCAAATATTTATGTTGATTTAATATGGCATGATTGGAGATAATATCAGCACTGGATATACGACATAGGCAACAGCAGTACCGCTAGTGGTGATGATTATCATATTCTTAATAAAATCGTTCAATTATTAATGATGGCTTGCGAGACAAATCAGTGCTTACGTAACTTTCCCATATTATCATAATTCTTTGACCATCTCATTTTGCAGAAATTTATTCTCTCTCTCTCTCTCTCTCTCTCTCTCTCTCTCTCTCTCTCTCTCTCTCTCTCTCTCTCTCTCTCTCTCTCTCTCTCTCTCCACACACACAAATGCATTGTTTCATAGAAATTAACCATTAATCCAGGAAAAGAATTATGATAATTGAAAATGTGTCATAGTGCGCTCATGAAATCAAATATTATGAATAACATTTATTATCCGTAGTCATAATTCATTAACTCAAATTAATGCAGTATAATCCATCAATAATTGATTATAGACGTCATATATTGCCTGGATTGTGTGGATAAAACATTTAAATTGACGATAGTTTTGTCACTAACACGCCTGACTTTCATATGATATTTGAATGTTTGAAAGTCACGGATATTAGTGACAGAACTAACATATATAACCTCGTTTTTCACTTATCAATTGCTAGCCAAGGTGGAATCAACTAATATTTCGCTTGATACCTTAATAGTTATGTCTCCCATCTAGCTTTGTTTAGACTCTGAGGCATACATAGGGTCGATTATTTCACGGGAGAAAATCGGTTATTGAGTAGTTAATCCCAAGGCTAAATTTTTTAAATATCATACCAAATTTTTGGCTTAGTATATGGATACAGGCATTACTATAGAAAAGATAGAGCGAGTGCAAGGTGAAAATACTTCATAGAAATCTTGCATTAATTTTCAGTGAGGTGGTATCTTGAAAAATTGGTGCTGATATAAATTGACATTGAAAACTAACTTCACTTATAAAACGGCAAGAAGTTCTACTCGTGCAAAACATCAACCCTTTACGCAGCGCGTAGTAAATTGCTAGAAGGCACTAGCGTTTTGTTTAGTTGAATCAGTTATTTGGTCTTTTTAAACGTAATTCAACTATCTTTAGTAATGTACGTCCAGAGAAGTATCATCTTCATTTAGATGTCCGATAGGAAAAATTGTGTATTTAATTGTTGGTGAAAGTCACATTCAGTTAAATATTTCTTTATGATTTTCAAGATTCATCTAAGATGACGTTATTTAGCTGAATACTAGAGAGGAGAAAATACTCAAAATGTAATATGAAAGAATTAAAACATTTCTACAGGATAAAATTGATCACTAAAAATCTGAAGTGACTTTATCAATATGTCAATTTTTGTGTAATTGAAGAAGAAACATACCAGATGTGTTGCCAGAAAGTAAATTTTAAATCAAGAATCGCTACTAGAATTTTAAAAGTTGTATCTAGTTAAGGAGGTATTGTCTTTGCAAAGATCTAGATGTTAAGAAGCCACTTTCTTTAATATGCTTATACTCATGCTTTCAGTTTTGTGATACTTCTGACTCTTCCCCAATAATTTGCAACATACATTGATTTTAGCTACATCTATGTTAAGGGATTCAGTAACCGCAGGACTATATTCAGGAGATAGAGTTGATACAAAGACGGTAGCATTATCTGCATAAGCCACGAGCTTCTTTTCTGGGATAAACCACAAATCATGCGTATACCCGTATATATGAAAAGTAATATGTCGAGAACACTTCTTGATGGTCATCAAATATCATATTACAATAGTCACTAGGGTATCAATCAACAACTTGTCTTTGAAATCTATGACTGAAAATACCATAGGGATGCTGTAAAAGACTCCTACTCTCATCCGTCCAAGTCTAAAAACAACGACCTTATGATTAACATGGTCAAAGGTATCACTAAAATCGAGGCCATCATTTGAAATTCCAGACCACAATCAAGGAATATCTGTAGAGCAATGGAAATGCTAAAGACATCACGTGCTTGAAGGCCTTTGGGGTAGCCAAACTATATGCTAGGGTGCAGAATATCAAGTTAATCTTGTCTATTTAGACGTTATGCCCCAAAACGTTTATAAACTTCTGATGACATGGGAGTTTTGGAAATTGGTCGGTAATCAATTGAGTGTTGGTCTCTCGGGCAAGGCCCTTGTAAAAATTAGCAAAAAAGAAATAGTCATGTAATATCTTCCCCAATTACCGTTTGATATTTTTAGAATATGTATACATTTTGTTGTTTAAGGAACAGATATTACGAAAATGTGGAATGTTTGGTCTGAAGTAAAATTTGCATGGGTATGAGGCATAGAAAAATACATCTATGAGAGGATCCGTGGTTTACTTGGGTCCTAAGTGATTCGAAAAGTAATGTAAGGTCTTGTTCCAGTACTAGGCAAGACAAGAAAAATGTTGAGCGTGTAATGCCCTGTATGTATGCAAGAAGTTTTGTCTAATTATTGTAAAAAGTAGATTAGCAATAAAATAACAAGAAATTGTGAGTGACTGCCATTCAAAAGATTGAATATGAAAAATAACATTGAATTTATGCATGGGGGAAAAGATGACTTTACAAGGATCAGAGCAAAGCGTGGCTTGATTTTTATGGTACAAAATATTAGCAGATTTGAAACTTAAGCATTTTGCGGACGAAATCAATACTGTGGTAGGAATAATGCTGAGCTTTACAAATTCAAAGGTTACCTATCAACCTACAATTGGATATCCTCCACTAGAATATCATGGGATAATTCATTAAGTAGATTGAGATTTTTTAAAGTCTTAGTGAGACAGTTAATGTAGTTAGAACTGTTAGTGAGGAGGTAACAACAGAGGGAACAGTTTTGAAACTAGATTTTCTTGTACAGCAG
>NC_090735.1:100934070-100936570 GCF_036898095.1 Palaemon carinicauda
GACGCATCAAATTGATGAAAATCAGACTTGGAAAAGGGCGGCAACGAATGTTTGCTTTGAATGATGAAATTGGAAATATTATCAACAAAAGAGATGCAGTGACAAAAATTGCAAAAGATTTCTATACAATCCTATATAATAGTGATATAAGAAATAACTTTGCCAATACAAATAATGAAACACCTGAGCCGGTACCAAAAGTAACAGTAGGAGTAGTAAAGAAAGTAGTAAAACGCATGAAGAGAGACAGAGCATCATGAGAAGATGGTCTAACAATTGATTTATTAATAGTTGGAGGAAATTTTATAGTAGTAAAACTAACAGAACTTTACATAGAATCTCTGCGAGAAAGCTTTTCACCTGTGGTTCTTAACTTTTTTCAGTATATGCACCACTTTCAAAACAGCTGTCACTTGTCGCAACATCCCCTTCTCATTTCTGAAATATAAAGAAAAATCTAAAGATGAAAATTTAATATGATATGTATTAGTAGCAAAAAAGTTGTTTTTCTCTTATTTAATCATCATACATATAGCTTATTTTTTCATGATAAAAACCCAAAGTACATAATGTGTAATTGGATTATTTTTCCTACATTGCACAACATATCCAGTGACTTCGTTGTTGCTGTTATTTTTTCTCAAATCCTTATGTCTTTGTACCGAGTGCTACTCGCATGACATGTCCAGAATTTAGCCAATTCCTTCTTTTCTTTTGGATGTGAAGTAGACAAAAAAATCCTTACTTACACAAGTATAAAGTTACAAAGGTACTCGCACTTTAAGAATTGTCTTTGCTAGTTCAAGGTATCCTTCTAGCTGAGAAGCCCAAAAGTATTCAAGGTGATCATTGGTGAACTCCATTTTGATTCCACGATTACGTCTTTGGTCGATGAGATCTTCCTTGATCTCGCTGTCAACATCATCATCTTACAAATTCTGCACGAAAAGGTTCAGGATCCAGTGGTCACAGGTTTTGAGATCTCCGCAATAAAAGTAACCCTCAAATGAAGTACACGTCATCTGCATAAGGCCAACAAATTTTCCAACAAAGTCTGGATACAGGCTAGCAATTTCCGTTATTGTCTCTTTCAAGCGAGGAAAATTTACTTAAATCCCCCTCTTGATGAGCTGAATACTTAAGACAGGTTTTACTTTCAATGCAGCCAATTTCCCGCTTTTAGTCACAATGTTGAGTTCCCTTTCTTGCAGAGGGACTGAATTTAATGAGTACTAAAAACACATCAGCCAAATAGGAAAGCATCTGAACAAATCATGCACATTGAAATATATAGACAGTATTTGTACCTGTTCATGGAGAAACGGATGAATTTCTCCTTTCAGTTCAAACCCAAGACATATTACACGATCACGTGAGAACCACCTCACTTCAGTATGGTTCAAAAGCATAGTGCGTTTTTGGCCCACTTCCTATCAGAGTGACTGACACTCTATATCTCAAAAAATTGGTGAAGTAAATTTTTTTTTTTTTTTTCAGAGAAAATATAACATGTTTATACTTACAACTAGGATAAAGAAACTTAATGATTATACTAATTCACAAGAAGGGTGACACCAAATATCTGAAAAACTTCCACCCTATAAGGTTACTTTTAATAATATACAAATTATTTACAGGGATCTTACTAGGCCGAATAGGAAGACGGCCAGACTTTCATGAACCAAGAGAGTAGTCAGGTTCTAGAAACAGGTATTCAGTAACTGACCATATACATGTCATTAACCATCTAAGGGTATGGCATTTACAGGATATGTAGAAAGCCTTTGATTCTGTAAAAACTTCAAAAGTAATTAAATCCCTTTAAAAAAAAAAGGAATAAATGCATCTTATGTTAGAGCATTTAAAGTACAGGATAAGTACAGAAATGCCAAAACTATGTAAAGATAACTAGAAAATTATAACTGTGACAGAAGTTAAACATGGAGACCCAATCTCCCTAGAAGATTTGAAGATTTTAAACCTGGAAAATGTAGGAATTGATATCAATGGAAAATACTTCAACGACGTAAGATTTAGTGAGTCATGGGGTAAAATACAAAATTTGATAGAAGAGTTGAATAGAGAAAGCAGACATGTAGGACTGAAACTGTATATGAGTAAAACTAAGGTAATGTTCGATTAAAATACAATGAAACGACAATGAAATAAAAAGGACACAATTTTGAAAATCCAGTTATGGTATCCATAAATATTTCTAGTATATTGCTATTTCAGGCTGAGAGCAAATCCTGAATCTTAAGACAAAATACAAATGCAGAGTTCTCTAACAGCAATGAAATGAATCGTATTTACCTATCATATGAAAATATGAATTTGTCTACAATCAGTTACTAGATGAATTTCCGAATGAATGAGGCAAGCTCCCCATGTTGAAAATGCTAAACACTGTTAATATTTTTTAACACTTTTATAAAGATAAACAGATACTAAAATTTTTACGTTACCAAGAGATGAACTGTGGATTCAGAAAGTTGAAAAT
>NC_090735.1:100962018-100969518 GCF_036898095.1 Palaemon carinicauda
GGAACCATCAACCTAATCGTATAATATATTTTGGGTACTCAGACCCGGGAACCATATCATATAATATATTCTGGGTGCCGAGACCCGGGATCCATATCATATAAAATATTTTGGTGCCCTGACCCTTGGGATCCAGCGAGTCTGTTCTAGATATTGGTGATAACAGGGCCATGTTTTTTTATTAAAGGCTCTTTTTTTAGTTCAGTGTTAATAGGTTTTGAGTGTATTAATTATATTATTTTTTTGGAGAGGCATTAATTATTGTAAAATTACAAGATGGTTCAGTTTAATATCCAAGAGTTTTTAAGTAGTCAAAGTGTTCAGGAATTGTCGGAAGCTAATGTAACTAAAGCTCAGTGGCTCTCGATCTTAATGGCATGTAGTGGCCATGCTACGAGTGGGAGGAGGAAGGCCCAAATTAAGTGTCTAGCTTTAGAAGCATTGATAAACTCGGTAAAGTTGTCGAAAGAGAATATTGTGGCAGCTCGTGAACTATTGGAGGAAGCTGAGGAAAAGTTTATAGCGAAGCAAGGACTAGTTGACCCTCAAACTGAATGTAAGAAACCATATAGAGAGGTTGAGGCTGAGATTTGACGAATTGCAGCAGAGGAAAATTTTATTAAGTTGAAGATGATGGAAAGAGAGAAGGATATGTAAGCAAAAAAGAAAGAAATAGAAGCAAAGCAAAAAGAAGAATCCCGAGAGAGTGTAAGACATGCAAGATTAATGGAAGCAAGGAGAGAAGAAGAAGAGAGAGAAGAAAGACGACGTGCGAAGGAAATGAATGCAAGGCGAGAAGAAGAAGAGAGAGAAGAAAGACGACGTGCGAAAGAAAAAGAGATAGAAGAAGCAAGGTATACGCGAGACTTAGAACTTTTGCACGCATGCGCCCAGCTGAAAGTGGAGACAGAGACAGAAACAACTCCTGCTAGGCACGAACCAGTGTTTAATGTGTCGGAAGCCCAGAGATTAATTCCAAGGTTCACAGAAGAGTCCTGAGATGAGTTCTTTGATCATTTTGAAACGGTCGTAGGGACGATGAAATGGCCAGAAAATAAATTATCTGTGTTATTGCAGAGTGTGCTCTTTAGGAAGGGCCGCAGTGCTTACTTATCCTTATCTCAGGACCAGAGGATGGAGTATTACAAAATGAAAAGGAGCGTGCTGCAAGTGAATCAGATAACCCATGAATATTATAATGAAAGGTTCCGAAGCTTGAAAAAGAACGAGAAAATGACTTTCCTGGAGTATGCTTATAAGGTACGATGGTGTTTCAAGAGATGGACAGAGGCTGCTAATGTAAAGGAGATGTCTGATTTAGAAGAATTGATAATACTAGAGCAGTATCTACTAGGAATTCATGAACACATTCAAACATACTTGAGAGAGAGAGAGGTGAAGAAACTTGATAAAGCCGCTTTGCTGAGTAAAGATTACAATATTATCAGCCGTAAACCATCCTCTGGCACGAAGTTTCAACCATCGTTCCGACCAAGTGTCAAGTATTCACCGAATCATGGAAACCAGTTCAGGAATAACTACGGGAACAAGTTCGACAGTTACAAAGGAAGTAACACTGGTACTGTCCCTGAGCAGAATGCGATAGTACCACAGCAACAAATGTTGAATCGTCCTCCTTCATGTATTGTGAAAGACATGCAGAAGGTTGATATTGTCTGCTTAAAGTGTGGCAAGAGAGACCATGTCAGTAAGGAATGTTGGTCAAACCAACTGAAAGCAGTCACCCTTGTGATTAAGGATAATACGACTTCACAGAATACGAAGACTAAGAAGTAATCAAGAAAAGACGGAGAGGAAAAGATCCAGCCACTGTTTACATGACGAACAGGACGAACACGAACATTAAAGATGCCTTTAAATCATATATTTATGAAGGTGTGTTAGCAGCAATACACGGGATTAAGCGAACCCCGGTCAAGATATTGCGCAATACAGGTTGTAACTAAAGTGTAGTTGTATGGGGAGTACATCCTATGGTGGAACAGTCTCTCACAGGGGACTCAATTATTTTGAAGGGAATAGGAGGTGAGGAGGTCACCCATATTTGCCGTTTAAAACTGTCATACGAGTTGGTGACGGGTAATTTTGACTTTGCGGTAAAGGATTCAATGTCTATCGAAGGAGTAGACGTCCAGCTGGGTAATGAGGTTGGTGGAGCGCCATTTGTGCCTTGTCTCTTTGTAATGGGGAAACCTTGGAATTATAGTCCTCCGACTGGACTCGAGAAGGAGTACCCGTCTTTGTTTACTAGTTGTGTTACGACAAGGAGTACCCGTCTTTGTTTCCTAGTTGTGTTACGACAAGGAGTATGAAGATGGAAGTGGATGCAAAAAAAGAAGAAGAAATTGAAGGAGCAATGATCTTAGAACACTTGTTTTCCAAAGAAAAGGGTTTGTTTATTAGTACGCAAGAGGAGAAGTCCCAAGTAACAACAGATGAGTGGAGAAGAGGATAAAGAAAAAATGGTCCTGGAAGAAATGAATTTGGAGGATTTGTTTTCCAAAGAAGAGGATTCCCTGGATATTAGCCTACACAAGAAGAGAACTCAAGAGTAAGCCTGAGCAAAGAGGAGCGGTAGACGAGCGGACAAGTGGACGAAAAAGAAATGGACTTGGAAGAAATAGAAAATTCAACGTCAGAAGTAATACAAGTTAGTAAGAAAAGGCTGATAGGATTGCAACGGTAGGATGCAACGTTAACAGCGTTATTGTACAGTGTGGTGGACGAGATGGAGGCACAGTCACCTGCAACCTGTTATTATCTTAAGGAGGGGTTTGCTTATAAGGATGCATAGACCTGCCGACATCCCTGGGAAGGCCGAATGTGGGGTATATCAGCAAATATTAATTCCTGCACCGTTAAAAAGACAGGTGATTGTGATAACGAATGTGGCAGGACATATGGGGATAAGGAAGACAACGGAGAAGATAATGAAACAGTTTTTCTGATCTGACATGCATAATGACGTGAGCTAGGTTTACTGTGCATGTCACATATGTCAAACGACTTAAAACCCCAACGATTGCATGAAGGAAGCTCCCTTACACCCGGTGGAAGGACGAGGAGACCCTTTCAGGAAAGAACAGAAGAAAATGATAGCAGGAAACTGTAAGGATCGAGAGAAAACGGAAGGAGGCAATGTCAAGAACTTGAGGAAAAGGATCAGGGAGATGATGAGTGAAGGACGGACGATGGAAAGCTTTGGAAGGAAGAATACAAACATACAGGTTAGAAGACCCTTCAGCAAAGGACCAGAGAAAATTTTGGCAGGTAAAGGGAAGGATCGAAAGGAAACGGACGAAGGAAATGTCAAGTATGAGAGGAAAGGAAAAGGCGAGTTGAGGAAATATTCCCTAGAAGACATGAAAACGAGGCAAGGACGAGCGAAGAAAAGGTTTGGCATGAAAAGTACGAACAGACAGATTACGGTATTACGGCAGGTATTGGTCTACGCATCGGAAAGAGGATTCCTTTTCGCCAACGAGTTCCGAGAACCATTCCAGATTGTGTCACACACGACCAAAAAGTGATTTTTTTCAATTCATTGTATTAGGATAAGTGTTGGCATTCTATAGCGTTTTTTTTTTCTTTGTTTTTTATTTTTGTAATAAGTGTATTATTCCAATCATCAGTATCTAAAACCAGATTCCGCTTGATTCCTGGTAAGAACCACAGTAAAAGTCAAATAAGTTTTAATAATACTTTGAGTAATTTCCCAGTTTGGTTTTGAGTGTGTTTAAGACACCTTTGGATATTCAGTGGTTTATATATTGTTCTCTGGGAGTTATTTAACGTACTCAGATTTTGTGTATCAATGTTTTAAAGTGTAATAGTTTTAATATGAAAGCAAATAAGGTAATTAGGAATTCGATAGGTTGAGTAACTTGCCAGTCAAAGTATATATAATATCATATGTTTGGTTCCCAGTCACGAGTCATAATATAATATATTTTGGTGCTCAGACCAGGGAACCATAACATAAAATATATATATATATATATATATATATATATATATATATATATATATATATATATATATATATATATACATATATATATATATATATATATATATATATATATATATATATATATATATATATATATATATATATATATATATATATATATATATATATGCATATATATATATATATATATATATATATATATATATATATATATATATATATATATATATATATATATATATATACAGTATATATATATATATATATATATGTATATATATATATATATATATATATATATATATATATATATATATATATATATATATATATATATATATATGATAAATTTTGCACATTTAAACGTGTTTTTCATATTTCAAATAAGCCATGTATATTAACACATTAAAGTCTGGATTCTCTTAACAACCTCGGGATCAAAGCCCCAGGGGAAATCACTCAATGACTGTAGTATCTGTCCGGCCGGGCTTCGAGCCCTGTTCCAGGATACTTGTGTGACATTGACCATATCACTCACTAACGAAGAAAGATAAAAGTCAATGACAATTCTTCTGTACATATACCTGTCGAATGCAGGTTTTTTTTATTTCAATTCTAAGTACAAAAAACCTGAATTCAACAGGTATATGTACAGAATTGTCATTGACTTTTATCTTTCTTCGTGGCTGAGTGGTATGGTCAATGTCACGCAAATATTCTGGACCAGAGTTCGAAGCCGGGCCAGACAGATACTATAGTCTTTGAGTAATTTCGCCTGGGCCTTTGATCCCGAGGTTGTTAGGAAAATCCTTACTTTAATGAGTTAATATATATGGCTTATTTGATATATATATATATATATATATATATATATATATATATATATATATATATATATATATATATATATATATATATATATATATATATATATATATATATATATATATATATATACTGGGCAAACCATATAATATGCCATACGAAGACCCCGAACAAAATAAATTTTTTATAAGTAATTTAAATTATGGATTTTTCATTTTTAGGTGTCTTTAAAAATCTATTAATCCAATCCTCGGTTTTAAATATATCGTTAAAACTAGGCTCACCACGTTTCACAAAGTTGGATTCATCATTCAGAATATTCTCCATTTTTCCACATATTCCTCCCTATCATAAATATCAGTTCCCTTGCCCTTATCTAGTCTAGTAATGACAAGGTTCTCTCTATTGAACAGCATTTTCAATATATCAAAATCCGTTTTCTTAAAAAAAGGTGTCCACCTGGTTTTTAGTTTCCCAAATGTAGTATGTGATAGTTCATACAGTTTGGATTACAGATTACAACGATAAATGTCAAAAGGCAGAGATTTAAGTCTTTGAAATAATGACTCTAGAGGTAGAAAAAACTTGCAGTAATTAGGTCTAAAGTTCGGAATACATAAATCCAAACCCAACCTTTCAGATAATATCTTTGAAACTGAGGATAAAATCAATAAATTTTTAAAGAAACTTAAAACAGAAAAATCCATAAATGAAATATTTAATTAAGAAAATTTGTTCTCTTTGGGGTCTTCGTATGGCATCTTAAATGGTTTTCCCAAAATCCACATGCCTAATATTCCGGTGAGACATATTTTATCTTCTTTAAACACCCCAAACTAAAAATTAACTAAGTTTCTCATTACCCAGCAGGACGTCTACTCCTTAAACAACCAATGAATCCTTTACCGCAAAGTCAAAATCACCTGTCACCAACTTGCTTGACAGTTTCAAACGGCAAATAGGAGTAACTTCTTCACCTCCTATTCCCTTCAAAATAACCTAGTCTACTGTGAGAGACTGTTCCAGCAACGGGTGTACTACCCTACGGTTACAACCTGTGTCGCGCAATATCTTGACCGGGATTTGCTCACTCACGTCTATTGCTGCTAACATACCTTCATAAATATATGTTTTAAAGGCATCCATGCTCTTTGGGTTCATCCTCATCGTCGTGTAAACGTTGGCTGGTTTATTTTCCTCTTCGACCTTGCCAGATTGTTTCTTCGTCTTAACATTCTGTGAAGTCAAACTATCCTTACGCACTTAGGCAACTCCTATCGGTTGGTTTGACCAACATTCCTTACTGATATGGCCTCTCCTGCCACACTTAAAACGGGCAATATCAACCTTCTGAATGTCTTTCATGATACTTGAAGGAGGAGGATTCGACGATTGTTGCTGTAGTACTATGGCATTCTGCTTACGGATAGTACCAGTGCTACTTTGGCTGTAATTAATGAACTTGTTCACATAGTTTTTACTGATCTGGTTTCCATGGTTCGGTGAATAGGTGACTCTTGGTTGGGACGACAGTTAAAGCTTCATGCCCAAGGATGATTTACCATTAATAATATCATAATCTTCACTCAGCGAAACGGCTTTATCAAGTTTCTTCACCTCTCTCTCTCAAGTACGTTCGAATATGTTCAGGAATTCCTTGTAAATACTGTTATAGTCTTATGAAATCTTCTAAATCAGCCATATCACTCATATTAGCAGACTGTGTATATTTCTTAAAACATCATCGTATGTTATAAGCATAATCCAGGAAAGTCATTTTCTCGTCCCTCCTCATTATAATATTCAGGGGTCATCTGATACACTTACAGCACACTCCTCTTTACTTCTTTATACCCCTTTCTCTTATCCTTAGATATGGATAAATAAACACTGCAACACTTCCCAATCAATACACTCTGCAATATCACAGACCATTTATCTTCTGGCCATTTCATCGTTGATCCGACTGTTCTGGTAACCTTGAAATTAACCTCTGGGCATCCGACACATTGAACACGGGTTCGTGCATAACAGGGGCTGCCTCTGTCTGCGTTGCCGACTGTGCACTGGCGTTCAACAACTACAACTTCTGTGCATGCCATGCAATTTCTTACATTCTCTTCGCATGTCTTGTAATCCCTCGGGCTTCTTCTTCCCTTCTTGCTTCCATTTCCTTCTCTCTTTCTTCCCATCTTGCTTCCATTTCCATCTCTTTCTTCCCATCTAGCTTCCATTTCTTTCTCTCTTTCTGCCTGCCTTTCTTCGATTTCTTTCTGTTTAGTCTTTCTTTCTTCTCGTTTTGCCATCATCTTCAACTTAAGTAAATTCTCCTCCGCTGCAATTTGTCGAATCTCAGCCTCAACATCCCTATCTGCTTTCATGCCTTCAGTTTGAGGGTCAACCGGTCCTTGCTTCACTAAATATTCTTCCTCAGCTTCCTCCAACAGTTCACGAGCTGCCACAATATTTTCTTCCGACAACTTTCCCGAGTTTATCAATGCTTCTAAGGCTAGACACTTGATTTGGGGTTTAATCATCCCACCCGTTGCATGGCCACCACATGCCATTAAAATAGAGAGCCACTGAGCTTTAGTTACATTAGCTTCTAACAATTCCTGAACTTTTGGGTTATTCAAAAACTCTTCGATATTAAACTGTGCCATCTTGTGATTTACCAATAT
>NC_090735.1:100981285-100988785 GCF_036898095.1 Palaemon carinicauda
ATCTCCGTTCATACACGGGCTGGAAGTCTTCCAGGGTGTTCTTTCGCCACTATGCGAAGCAAGTAGAGGAACTTAAGAGATCTGTGGTAGCAGTGGGTCGTGTAGTTAACCCTACTGTTTAACTCTGCGAGGAACAGTGGTCTTAATTGGGACGATTAAGCCCAGGGTGAGTGTGTAGGTACATACTGTACTACAAACTAAATGAGGGCACCAAGTGCCCATATAGACTGTTCCTTCCTTCAAAGGTGAACCTTGCATAAGTTCAGACATGTGTGCCAAGCGTTTCTAACGCTAATGTGATTGATTTGTAATACAGATTTTTTATGACTTGATACCTTGGTATCTCATTAAAGTGGTGTTTAATGGTTTTTCTTTCAGATAAACAAGTTCTGTTTACTATCATACTTATGCTTAAAGTTTTGGGTTACCCTCTTTTATATAAATATATATATTTGTTGTTAACCTGTCTGTTTATTATCTGTCAATAAACTTGTTCTTGAGAACCTTGCGTCTCTTTCACCTGTGTCAATTTATTGGTATAATTGAGCATTTTAATTCTATGTATCTTATCTGGGATAATTCTGATAGAATTGTTCTGTTTTGCAAGCTATGTTGCATTGGTTTATGTAAGTCCCCTAATGGGAGGACTCCGTCCCATAAAGGGACGAGGGCGGTTTTATTAGTTTCTTCCTATGCGGATATAAACCTTTGTCCAATACAAGTATTGTGCGGATGACTGGTCAATATATTGACGCAGTGGTTCTATACAAACTATGCTTTACTTAATATAGGGCGAGACCACTATATTAGCTTGCCTGGTATTCATACATAGATATATGTACTCTTCGAGACTTTCCAGAGTCTAGTAGGACTCTTCCCTGTAGGGGGCAGGAAGCTCTAACATAGTTTATAGTTAGTTGAAAAGATGTATAACGGTAACATCTTAGGTCTCTAGGTCTAGTCGACCGGGAATAAATATCTCCGGGGAGTACGGCACGTTCTGAGAATCCACAGATACAGTAATGCTCTGGTACACTTCCATCAGGACGACATGGCTTGAGCCCAAAAAACGGATTTTGAGCGAAGCGAAAAATCTATTTTTGGGTGAGATAGCCATGTCGTCCTGATGGACCCGCCCTTGCCTTTCTAAGAAAGGGCTGTAGGACCCCTCCCTACATACAGTATCTGTAGCACCTCGTGTACGCTACAAGGAATACAGATGGCGCCAGGATTGGCGCCAGGCACGCATACGAATCGGGGGATAGGGATGCCTTGGGAGCGGCTCCCCTTTTTCTTTCCCGAATTCGTATCTCGTCAATCTCCCTCCTACGAGACGAATCTCTATTCAGGTCGTAGATTGCCATGTGACGTGTCTAGAATACGTCCTCTGATATGTCGCGATATCCCTTTCACGAGGGATACTCGCTCCAGGAGTTAGAATTCTGGTACCTTAAGGTAAATTCTCTGGGAATATCGCCGTAGTTGTAATATACCCTAGGAAGCTACCCTATAGGAACTTCCATCAGGACGACATGGCTATCTCACCCAAAAATAGATTTTTCGCTTCGCTCAAAATCCGTTATATATATATATATATATATATATAAATATATATATATACACATATGTATATATGTATATATAGTATATATATATATATATATGTATATATATATTTTTATATGTGTATATATATAAATATATATATATATATATTTCTATGTATATATATATATACATATATATATTTGTATGTAAATATACTGTATATATATATATATATATATATATGTATATATGTATATATAGTATATACATATATATATATATATATATATGTATATATATATATTTTTATATGTATATATATATATATACATATATGTATATATATATATATATATATATGTATATATATATATTTCTATGTATATATATATATATATATATATTTGTATGTATATATACTGTATATATATATATATATATATCTATGTATATATATATATATATATATATCTATGTATATATATATATATATATATATTTCTATGTATATATATATATATATATATTTGTATGTATATATATACATATATATATATATATATATATATGATAATTTTGCAGAGGTTTGTAGCTGAGTTGCCAAGTCAGTGGAACCTCATTTTCTTGGGCCCAGGTTCGATTTCCTGGCCGACCAGAAGCTGTTATCATTAAGTAGATTACTCCTTGGCTCTCTGGTCCTGAGGTAGGGAGAATCAAGATATTAAAAGGATTACGATATATATGTATATATATATATATATATATATATATTGTTATTCATGGCTGTCATTACACCACTTTTTCAAACAAAATACTCCACCAGCGAGGACCACTCGACATTCCACCAGCGTTGGGACCCTACCCAGAGCCCCAACCATCCTCGACCAGCCTACTCCTCTGAGGTCTCATTTTCAGACATCTTCAAAGAACACTGTCATCCCAAGAGAAGTGTCGGGTAATGAGTTGTGAAGGGTGTCGGGAGATAGGACGAAGGCCGATGACCAATGGGACAGTGGTCAGGCCAATGACACCGCCCACCCCATTGGGGGCACACAGGTTAACTCGACCTAGGAACGGATGGGGATCCATCTCCGCTAACCAGCTTCTGTGAGAGGAACATCATCCTCTTTGCTCTCAAGTCTAAAGGAAGGCAGGACCTGTGATACGTTCTCCACAAGTGAAAAAACAGAGTTCTTTTCATCTAGGTAATAGATGTCTGTTTGAGTACCTCAACCTCATCATCCTTATCCATCTCCTTCCCTTATCCCATTTTTTTCCTTTTATCCTTTAACGAAAGATCCTACCCACTGAACCTTTGTTATCTTAGCCTTGTGTCCCATCCATGTGTGCCGTTTGCTCCTAATCTTAATTAATTCACCCTGTGACAGTGTTGATTCCCACGTGTAGTGTTTAAATTTTTAAGCTTTGCACTTTCATTTTATTTGCTTAAAAGCTTTAACCACACGACTTTATCATGTTCCCAGCCTGTAGAAATAAGTGTTAGGTTAATAATTTAATTTATTTCCCTTTCCAGGGAATGAGATCGCGGTGCTGAAAACCTTCCATGGCCTTCTTAACTCCATGTGAGCCCAACTCCACGTGAAGTACTCGTGGCTTACTTGAAATATGATATACTTATCTAAGGTGCTCCCCTTTTATTAATTTTTATTTAAATATTATTACCTCCGCCAAGCGGCGGAGGTTATGTTTTCGGTTCGGTTTGTTTGTTTGTTTGTTTGTTTGTTTCTCTGTTTGTCTGTCTGTCTGTGGACAACGTAGAGGCCACATTTCTACACGGAATCACTTCAAACTTGGCCAAGTAGTTCCCCAATGTGTATGGAAGAACTGATTAAATTTTGGTCAAGGTCACCCCAAGGTCAAGGTCACAGGGGTCACTGGTGTCACTATGACATAAGTGGCCATATCAAGAGACAGAAATAAAGCACTGACTTTTGCATAAGCCAACAGGGAAGTCCTAGTCCAGGCGCAACCCATGGGTGATGTTCAAATTTATAAAGGTCAAAGGTCAAGGTCACATCAATTCATGATTCTAGGACATATGGCGCTCTAGGTCACCTTGGCGGAGGTATGTCCTCTACGAGGACCATGTCCGCGTTCAGGACTTGCTCACTTGTTACCTCCGCCAGGAGGTTATGTTTTCGGTTCGGTTTGTTTGTTTGTTTGTTTGTTTCTCTGTTTGTCTGTCTGTCTGTGGACAACGTAGAGGCCACATTTCTACACGGAATCACTTCAAACTTGGCCAAGTAGTTCCCCAATGTGTATGGAAGAACTGATTAAATTTTGGTCAAGGTCACCCCAAGGTCAAGGTCACAGGGGTCACTGGTGTCACTATGACATAAGTGGCCATATCAAGAGACAGAAATAAAGCACTGACTTTTGCATAAGCCAACAGGGAAGTCCTAGTCCAGGCGCAACCCATGGGTGATGTTCAAATTTATAAAGGTCAAAGGTCAAGGTCATATTGGTGCATTATATCAATGTCATATTAAGTATCAGTGGCAAATGAACAAAGATCACTTGAAGGTCAAAAGTCAAGCAGGTCACTTGAAGGTCAAGGTCACGTGAAGGTCAAGGTCACGTGAAGGTCAAGGTCACCTGAAGGTCAAGGTCACGTGCGGAGGTATGTCCTCTACGAGGACCATGTCCGCGTTCAGGACTTGCTCACTTGTTGTAAATATATCTATTTTGTCGGTATTCCTTGTCTTATTGCCGACTGGTGACCCTACCATTATTTTCTTCCTTTGTTATTGCCCTGAGTTCCTCAAGCACAGGCGGGTAGATAAATTGGCGACCTTGCCAGGTTTCGCTAAGATAGTAATTTCAATTTATTGTTATTAAAATAAAAAATTTCCCCCTTTCTGTCTTTAGAGACGAGACGAATCTCGATTTCATTTAAAGTAATTTCTTTTATCACTGGAGTTGGAACCGTGGAAGAAAACAGCAAAAGCATTTTATCTTTATTGTTAAAATCTTGTTTATTTGTGCGTGTGTTTGCACCGCAAAACCTTTTGTTTTTAAGAACCACGTGGTAGGCTTTAGTCCCATTGTTTAGCAGGATAGCCAACCGTCTGAGAAGAATTTGTGTTTTGTTCATTCTGAGCGGCGATTGTCACAGCGGTGAATATTTATTAAAATATATTGTGGATTAAGTGCGTGTGATATTATGTGTTACAAGAAAAGCTCAGTGAAGTTTGATAAATTTTCCGAGAATGTAATAGGCTAAGCACGTGTTCATTTCAAACGTGGCCAACCTGATATAACTCAGCCCACAGCCGTGTTTCCGAACGAAGCCAAGGTATGTTATTGTCTGTTATTATTAGCTTTGTTATTTGTTTATGAAATTCTACGTAAGAAAAGAGCAGACCTGAGATTTTGCTAAATAGTTGCACGTTGGTAAGTGGTTCATGCACATGTTTTACGGCAGTGAGGCTAAATTTCTGTTAGGTAACGACAAGAACATGTTACATTTCCTCGTTATTTAGAATTTTTCTTAATTATTAGTGGCATATAATTTTGTTTCTGTAAATATTCGTGGGATATTATTATTTATGTAACTCATTTAAAAGGGATCATTTTTGTATTATTGTGTTAAAATTGTTAACCTAAAGATAAAGGCTTTAAAATATCCCATTAAATTTCATTGTTTATTTTTCAGTCAGGGTATACGATCTTTTAGATAAACTATTTGGAGGTGTAATTCCTTAAATTATTTTTTTATGAAAGGGAAAATATATAAAGGGATTGATTTTCTTAGTGAAGCAATAAGCAAACTCAGTGACATTGTTTGTTTTATTTAGTTTATTATACTTTAAGTATGAATACAAACTTCACTTTAAGTCACAGAGTTGCAAGTGGTGGTGTTGTAAGAACGCACTAACACATTTTTACAAATCCAATTTTTTTTATGTGAAGCATAGAGGATCCCTCATATGTGTGATTCCATTTTTTGTTTGCATAGAGGATCCTTCAGTTGTGATTCCATTTCTTTTATGTCTGCCATAGAGGGTCACCCATGGTTGTGATTCCATTCTTTTTATGGGGTCACACATCGAGGAGATTCCATTTTTTTTTTTTTTCTAGCATAGAGGGTCACACATCATGGATATTCCATTTTTTTCGTATGTCTACCATAGAGGGTCACACATAGTGGAGATTCCATGTTTTTTTTTTTTGTCTAGTATAGAGGGTCACATATCGTGGAGATTCTATTTTTTTTATGACTAGCATAGAGGGTCACAAATCGTGGCGATTCAATTTTTTTTTTTACGACTAGCATAGAGGGTCACAAATCGTGGAGATTTAATTTTTTTTGATAACCAGCATAGAGGGTCACACATAGTTGTGATTCCATTTTATATTGTCTAGCATAGAGGGTGTACCTATAGATGTGATTACATTTTTTTTATGACTAGCATAGAGGGTTACCCATAGTTGTGATTCCATTTTTTTTTATGACCAGCATAGATGTTCACCCATAGTTGTGGTTCCATTTCTTTTATGTGTAGCATATAGTTTCACCAATAGTTGTGATTCCATTGTTTCATGACTAGTATAGAGGTTCACCCATAGTTGTGATTCCATTTTTTTATGACTAGTATAGAGGTTCACCCATAGTTGTGATTTCATTTTTTTTAATGACTTGCATAGAGGGTCACCCATCGTTGTGATTCCATTTTTCTTATGACTAGCATAGAAGTTCACCCATAGTTGTGATTCCATTTTTTTATGACTAGCATAGAGGTTCACCCATAGTTGTGATTCCATTTTTTATGACTAGCACAGAGGTTCACCCATAGTTGTTATTCCATTTTTTTATGTCTAGCATAGAGCGTCCCCCATAGTTGTGATTCCACTTTTTTTATTAAATATCGTTACTTGTTTTGGATGCATTGTAACCAGATAGCCTACGCACCCACCCATTGGCGTGCTCCCTGGTTTTAAAGTTAGGCTCCTTTCAATTATTTGTGAGGCTTACTATTTGGTGATAGTTCTTTCTCGAGAGTCATTTACTACAGCCATTGTGCATTTTGCCCAGCTCAATCTTGATCCTTCCTTCCGTGAGACTCTTGTGTAAGGCTAGAGCGTCTTTCCCCTCCGTGTAATTTCTTGCACGGTCGGCACTGTACCTTGTGCTGTTGAGTTTAATCTGGTCGCTGTCTCCACAAGAAATTAGCAAAATGACTGCTGCTGAGGTCAGTGCATTTTTAGATTTGGCTGAATGATAAAGGTATGAGGGAGATGCATTGCAAAGGTATGTGCGGAAACTGATGGATGAAGCCAATGCCCGGAGAAGAACAGAGCAAGAAAAGATGCGGTATGAAAGAGAGAGAGCGTATGAATTATAGAAGCAGGAAATGGATGCCCGATTAGCAAAGCTCAATAATTCGCCACCTCAACCAAATGTTGCTAAAGCCCAGCAGGACAATTGCAGGAAGGTTCAGTTCATGGAAAGAGTCACCAAGGAACTCCCTACAGTTGAACTGTAGGTGACCACGAACCAGATCAGCAAGAAATGCAGACTAAGGACAGTGAGCAATCTTGCACATGAAGGCTACAACTTAATCTTGGGTCAAGTCCTCCTGAGAGACGTACAATGAGTGCCCCTCAGGTGCATGAATGTTGACAAGCCGGAGCCCAAAACTTTGAGGACGCCACCTGCCGGGGAAGACGGCTGGCTAGGTAACATTGACCTTGGTGAGGTAGCTTGGCTAAGGGAGGAGGCCCAAGAGTCTTCCTCCTCCAGCAATGAGTCTGAGCCTCATATGCCAGAAGTTAATTCTGGTGAAGGTGTGCTGCTTCCCACCACAGGGGATAGGGCTATTTCCAGCCCCATGCCAGAGGTCTCCGAGGAGGGCCAGGAGTCTCCCCCTTCCTGCAATTAGTCTTAGCCTCATATTCTAGAAGTCCATTCGGATGAAGCTGTGATAGTGA
>NC_090735.1:100993785-101003785 GCF_036898095.1 Palaemon carinicauda
ACAGAAAAATATTCTTTCGTGAGATTTGTTGCATTTGTGTATTTACATTTTCCTTTTCTTGTATGTGTCTTTGCATGTGCTCTCTCTCTCTCTCTCTCTCTCTCTCTCTCTCTCTCTCTCTCTCTCTCTCTCTCTCTCTCTCTCTCTCTCCTCGAATTGCAAACGACGTGTTCTAAGCCTTACTTTTGTTTTGTTTTCACCACCTTATCCAAGGCTTTATTTCTGAAGAGGAAATATGGGTCAAGAATATTAATCCGATAAGCAAATCATACTTGCTAAAGGATACACGAATAATTTCTTTTAAAATTTTCGCATCTTTATCTATTCATAATTCATGACATATCATTGTGACAAGCTATACATGCCATGAACTTGTTTCTTTTGTGCTTTTGTTATATGAGATGAGTTTATACCTATTACTATGTATTATAACCGCCTGGATCCAAGGCTTATTGGTAATATCCTCGAAACACTGAATCACACCATCATGGTATATTAGCACCTGCTATTTCACCCCCTCCCTAATTCTTGATGCTATAGTACATCGAATAATGGATGCAATTACGGTGTTTACTCATGATTTGCATTGCGTCATAGACGACACCGGTTGTACTAGTGAAGAGATTTGAACGGTTTGGGTTGTGACGTCATCTCAAACTACTCTGTTTCCTCCATACTCCTTCCATTTTCTCCTTCCAACCAATTTCTTCGTTCCACTTCTCTCTCTCTCTCTCTCTCTCTCTCTCTCTCTCTCTCTCTCTCTCTCTCTCTCTCGTTTCATTGTATTTCAACTTCTTGTCTCTTTTCTATTTTTCCTTCTAAAGATTCAATATATTTCCATGATGAGTTTCTTTTTGTTTGTTATGTACAATAGTGGAATTCATTCGATTTCTGCCATGTCAACCGGCGAACTACCAATTTTTCCTACTCCCTCCCCATCACTCCATGTATAAATTTTCCTCGTAAGCCACTAGCACAGAAAATATTACTGTAGTGACATGAGCTGCTGCTGATCTGCAAGGAGAACCGTCCAGAACTTGACTACGCAGTTGACAATAGATCTGGTCATCAGACCATGAAGTCATCCGGCTGTCACCTACCCATCTTGAGTTAAACAACATCGAACAAGTGTGGGGGCTATGTGAAGCAACATGTGCATTCAACGTTGCAGATATTCACTCGGGCAAATTAGCAAGCGCGGGTCCAGGAGGCAAAGCTGGTCGCAACTATGAAGATCCAGATAGTTTGGAGAACATCGCTGGTCATCAGACAATATACATGAAGCTGTGGAAACTGCCATCAACACCATGGACAGCGATGACGAGGATGATCTGGTTATCCATACTGGTAGGAAATTAAATAAAATGAATGCCAAGTTATTGTTATAATTTCCCCACCCCTAATATGCATACATTTCTCATCGAATCCCCTCTCCGGGTGCATGGTATTTATTATCCTTTACATATTGTCCAGAGAGAGAGAGAGAGAGAGAGAGAGAGAGAGAGAGAGAGAGAGAGAGAGAGAGAGAGAGAGAGAGAGAATACTATAATGTATGTAAATCACTGTATAGATAAAGCATAAGTAAATATTGAAAGAAAATAATAATAAGATACATAATGGAATTGAGGAATAAAACAATAGACAAAACGAGAGAGAGAGAGAGAGAGAGAGAGAGAGAGAGAGAGAGAGAGAGAGAGAGAGAGAGATAAGTTGAGAAAAATTGAAAAGAGAAGGGAAAGTGAGGTTTAAACAACGAGGAAAGTGGGTGGGTGATAATAGGCTTATGTACCCTAAGAGTGCTTATTCGAATGGATTCGTAAATCTTGATTAGATAGGTTTGGGCATGTCCAAAAATTCATGAGTAACGTGATTTTAGAACCTTTGTTTAAACATGGAATATTTTATGAACAATTAGGGGAGCGTGTTAGAAACTCTGTGTCAAAGTACCATACCAGTGGATCGATTGGTTGAAAGATATTAACAAAAAAAACCTTGTGTCCAGCCGCTGAAATACATAGTAAGCGTATCGTGTACGTTAAAACTAATGTATAAAAGCCCTCATATAAAATTTCTATATATATGCCTTGAAAGAAATTGTATATTATTGTGAAATTTTTTTATATTACATCTTGAATTCACGGTTGGCTCTTTTACTTAATTGCAGGAGCAAATAACTATTTCCTAACAGTTTTCCGCATGGTTGGTTCCTATTGGCTCAGGCAATCACTAGATATCTCCCAACAGTTTTTCAAAAACTGGAATTGTGTAGTATTTTATTTTCAAAATGACACCACTGATGCTAGTTATTAGTAGCTGTAAGAGCAATGGAAATATTCATTCAATTGATAGAAATATTTTTTTTTTGTATGTAAAAATGCTTATAAACCTCCTTTAGATGTACATTCCAGTAACTACAAAAATCTACAAAGATTTTTGAATAGCAAAGATGAATTTCAAAAACGAAATAAAGGAAAACTAAAATCTTTATAACATATTTTTTTACTGTAGTTCTGGTAACAATGAACCGGTGTACCGGTTTCAAATTACCCCCTCCAAATCTTACCCCCCCGGTAACTTGATACCGGTTTCAAGCTACCCCCGGGGGTTATTTGAAACCGGTTTTATGCTACCCCGCTGGTTTCAAATTACCCCCCTCGTTTTTGCGCAGGATCTCATCATTTATGAATATTAATAAATTGCTTTTGATCAGGGTCAACACAATCATTAGGTTATATGTATATACATGTTCTGTTTCACCTATTGGTATCGTTTATTAATATCCAGCCTTTATCCGTCTTATGTTTATATCTTAGCTAATAAATGTCGGATATTCCATTATCGGTCATGGGCGCATATTTGACCGAGACAGGAAGACGAGGTGAAATTTGATTTTGACGGTTATTTTTTCCATTATTTGAAATATTTCATAATTATATTGCAAGTAAATATATATATATATATATATATATATATATATATATATATATATATATATATATATATATATATATCTATATATATATGTATGTATATATATACATATATATATATATATATATATATATATATATATATATATATATATATATATATATATATATATACTGTATATATATATATATATATATATATATATATATATATATATATATATATATATATATATATATATATAATACATGTATATGTATTTGTATGTATGTTGTAAATACTATATCATTCATGATATCTGTAAATAATTGACACTTTTAATAAAGCAAGATTGTAAGCAATTATAACAGTTCTAATAAAACATGATACAGTACATGCTGTTTGCTTCTACTGTACTTACATTGGTTGTTTGTATACGAAAACACCTGGACTACGGAAAAGTCGTTACACTTTATAGCCCTCTATGGATTGCATTGAACACAGCTTGTGTTAATCTCACAACTGTTGTTACTGATTTTAGCCTAAAGGCTGGCAGCTGTGTGTTATCATGGGCTAAATCAAATCCTATTTAAACCATCTTCCAGAATAGTAAGTGATGGATTCGTGTATGGATTTTTTTTTTCTCTGTTGTTGATCTCGAAATGGAAAATTATTGAAAAAAGGTGTCATAAAATGTTTAAGAATTTTATCTGAAATGTATCATAAAGAAAAAAAAGACCTCACCACATAGTCACCTGTACATTTCCATGCGGTTTATATAACACTTCTGCCCCTTTGTCATAGCTCCATTCTTTCTTATTACTCATTTCATCAAATGACAAAACAGCAATACCTAGTAATCGAGACTTCATACTATCTTTAATGTCCTCTGGTTTAAAATGAATCGAGCTAACAGTAGCTTACACAACGTTAATTCTGTCAGCACGACGACATGCATGTTGGTAATTTATATTTGAGCTTTTATTTTTTACGTGCATAGCATCCAAATACTACGAAGTTACTATGCATTATCAGTGACAGAATAAATGAATAAACAAAGAGATATATGGACACAAGGAGTTCTATTGTTATATTGCAACTATGGGTATGGTCAAACCATTTTAAGAGCAAACTCGGAGCCCAATAGCGGCATTGCCAGTTCTCTTGGGTCATTTTCAAAGCACACCTGGCTTAGCCGCTTTAATCTATGGGCGAGCCTAGAATAGGAGAAAAGGGTCAACTAATAAGTCATTCACCCGGATTTGATCGGTCTAAGAATATAATCCTTTAATTTGATACTCTCCCTAAATTGTTTCCTTCGTTCTTTTTGTTTGCAACCACGTGGTGACAAGTTGAAACTCTTAAATATAACAAATAGCAAAATTGTTATAAAACGATTATCATACTAACAGAAATAATCTTAATTTTGATATCAAATGAATTCATTTCTCAATTCTGATTGATTATTAAAAGACAGGATTCTTTACAAAGGATTTAATTAACTATGTTTAATATGGTATATTTACGTAGGTGATTGTATTGTTTTAGAATTTATTTAATTAATCGACAAAATTAATTTCTTTACAACAAAGGTTATATTAGCAAACGTGGTTATGGTGACTTCGTCAGATGAAGTTAGTGCTATCACAAAAGATTCAATAAATTAGTTCATTCAGACCATTTTCATGTCTTCCTTTATAATGTTATCAGTATGCTTAATACCCTTGACTCAATTCACCTTACAAATCTGAAACAAAGTCGTTTTTTACAAGTTGGCTGCATCTGTGACACGTTTTATTGTTTGGTCAATTCCAAATTTAACAATTTCATTATAATTTTCCTATTTTTTTCTTAATATTTAATTTAGTAAATATTTTTTTCCATGTAATGCTAAAACAGGGTTCATTATGATGGTTTTGATTTCAAATATTTTTACGGGTACGTCGTCTCAGGTGTGTGTGGAAAGAACACATATAAGCTATCAAACAACAACGTCGAACTGAAGAAAAAGGTCAACGGTACCAATTTGGTGAGGTACAATGAACCACAGATGATATCAAAGCGCCAGACCGACGACCCAGCTGCTCCACCCAAGAAGCGCACCAAGACCGATAAACAGACTGCACGTTCTCTTGCAGAAACCGTCCGTTGACAGGACCCAAGTCAGCCCTGATTGTCATGAATGTCAACGAACTCCAACTACTCATTAATTTTGTTAACTATTATCCTGTTCAAAAGACGTGTATATATATATATATATATATATATATATATATATATATATATATATATATATATATATATATATATATATATATAATAAAATAATCAACACCATATATTCTGAGTGATTTTTGTGTCAATTTCTCCAGGCATATTGCCGCCCGAAGCTCATGCACCTAAAGCACATGAATAAAATCTATAGAAGATAGAAAAAAAAAATAAAATGTCGACAATCACGCGCACACTGAAATAAAATAAAGTTTTACCTCGCCGTGATCACTAAACCTTAAATGAAAGTCTGTAACTTCAAATATTGGGAATTAGGGAATTATATGACACTTTAGGTCTTAAATACGAAAATATCAACAATCACACGAACAGAAATAAAATAAAATTTTACCTCGCCTTTATCACAAAACCTTGAATTACAGTCTGTGACTTTTAACGTGTCATATAATTCACTAATACACAATTTTTGGTCTTAAATACCAGATTAAACTACTTTTCCTACTGCTGCGAAGCCAACAATAAATGCATGATACATATTTGCGATGTCACATAAATTATTTATCATTCTGATGAGGGGGTAACTTGAAAACAGAGGGGGTAACTTGAAACCGGTTTCAAACTACCCCCCCCCCCGGTAATCTGAAACCGGTTTCAAGTTACCAGGGGGTAATTTGAATCGGGGGGTAACTTGAATCCTTTACACCGGTGCAGCAAGCTAGGTCCAGGCTGCATTACCACCGAATGCATTCAATAAAATCTTTCTTTATGAGAAAATAGACATTATTTTGGGTCACATATTAAATAAAAAGATCTACATTTTAAATTCCATGTCATGATTTGGCTAAAATCTCCCAGACTAAAATATTTAGCCCAACTCTTCGTCTTTTAAGTGTACAATATTCACAACATCTATCACACAATGAACTGGGAAGAAAACATTCGATTCTATAAGATTTATACGAACACAATAACTGTGACTGCTTGATTATTCAATGATGCTATTAATAACACTTACTTGCATCTAAGATAGCAATACACTGATGAAGATAACTGCTAGGACATATGATAAAACTCTGTAACCCAATTGAACCATCAGGAAACGGCACTAAATCATAACGGTTTTTTTTTTTTATTGTGAGAAAAAAAGCGTCTACTCGCAACACTGCATCATACTCAGAATACACTTACATCAATTTCATGTGATATGGAAGTATCTTACGCCTGCAGTATTAAGCTATAAAAGGAAAGGACGAAGATTCTCATGCAAATACATACCGCGTCAGAAAACAAAATTGGAGCACGGCTTTGTTTATTTCAAATTTGATTTGATTTGTTTAAAATCAATATCAGATCAAAATCTAATTTAATTTCTGATGAATATTTTTTATATATAGCTACATTTTTAATCCTATCATATCCCCTTAAAATTCCTTTAAGATAGCTATGCAGAAGAGTAAGCAACCTCCAATTTTGAGATTAATCTCTTTTGAATATGGAAATATGGTTTAGTGCATCATATGTTTTAATAAGATGAAAGCTTTTATGATGATAAGGATTATTTAGTTATTTTTTGTTTTCTAATCTGTTTGATTACATAACTGATGACGGGTAAAGGATATCAATCGAAATAGATAAATTGATAAAAACTCATGGTAATTCCTTTGATACTAAAAAATATTCGCACATATCTATTGAGTTGATAATAAAGAATTATGATTCCATAAAGTCCAAAGCTTAACCATGATACACATGTTGTGCTTTGTCAGTTTAAAAGGAATTCTCAACAACAGTTATCGTGATACAGAGTACCTGTGAGCTAATGTTAAAGGAGTTTCAGAGTCCAACATCAGCATTGGATGGCTCGCATTATTTTGAACAAATGAATAGGAAAACATCATCACCATCTCCTCCTATGCCTAGTGACGTAAAGGGCATCGGTTAGATTTCACCAGTCGTCTCTGTCTTGAGCTTTTAATTCAATACTTCTTCATTCATCATCTCCTACTTCAGGCTTCATAGCCCTACCCATATAGGCCTTGTGGAGCCCAGCTAAACATTTAGTGAACTAATCTTCATTGTCATACCATGACTGATGTCCATACAGTAACACCGATCTGACATAATTGATATATAGTCTGATTTTAATACAATTTCAGGCGATTTGATTTCCAAATTTTATTTAATCTAGCCATTGTCTGATTTGCTTTTTTTAATCTTTCACTAAATTCTAATTCTAAAGACCCTGTATTGGAGATAATAGTTCCTAAATACTTACATGATTCTTCCTCATTAATCTCTTCTCCTTCCAATGGTATTTCATCTTCCATTGTATACTTCGTTCTCATCATCTCTATCTTTCTTTAATTTTTCTTCAGCCCATCCTCGTGTGATATTTCATGCATTCTGGTAAGCAAGCATTGCAAATCCTGTGGTGTTCTGCTAACAAGGACAGCATCATCAGCATACTCTAGGTCTGCTAAATTCCTATTATCAATCCAGTCCAATCCTTCTCCACCATCTCTGACTGTTCTACATATTACAGTCCATGAGGAGAATAAACAACATAGGTGACAACACATTACCTTGGAGTACTCCGCTGTTCACTGGAAATTCACTTGATAAGACTCCATTAAAATTAACTTTGCACTTGCTATGCTCATGAACAGACTTAATCAAATTTACATATTTAAGAGGAATTTCAAAATAATGCAGGACTCTCCACAAAATTGGCCAGTGCACACTATCAAAGGCTTTTTCATAGTCCACAAATATCATCAAAAGGGGATTTCTGTATTCTATGCATTGCTGTACAACATGTCTCAAAATAAGAATTTGGTCAGTGCAACTTCTACCTTTTTCTAAATCCTGCTTGTTCATCTCTCAGCTTTTCATCAATCTTTCACTCCAGTCTCTTAAGAATAAGTATACTATATATTTTCATAACAACTGACGTTAGGCCTCTGTAATTATTGCAGTGAGTCATGTCTCCTTTTTTTATCTATTTTCACCAACACTCCTAAACCCCATTCATCAGATTTTGCCTCTTCAGGCAATGGTCTACAAAATCATCTTGTAAGTAGTCTGGGAGTCACTTCATTTTCGGCCAGTATCATCTCGGCAGTTATTCCTTCAGATCCAGGGGCTTTTCATCTCTTTAGTTTTTTTTAGGATAGCTTCGACTTCAAACACACTGAATTCATTCATGGGCACATCAAGGTCTTTATCAGCTTCAGGTATATTAGTCATATTATTCCTTTCATATGACCTATTCATAACTTCACTAAAGTGTTCCATCCAACATTGTCTTTTTGATTGGTATATGCTTCTTCTTTTTTGCCCCAGTCGAGATTTCATTAATAATTCTATGAACAATTCTTACACCATAGCCACTTCCTAAATTCATAGCTTTGTCAGCCTCATCTGCTTTACTGTCTAAATACTCTCTCCAGTCATTCCTGGCTTTTCCTTTTACCTCACTGTGAATATTAGAATACTTAGAACGCTCTACCGTGTAATTTTCATTACTTCCTCGAAAACTTTCAACAATCTATTTAAGTCTTTGTCTCCTTTTCATAGTAATTCAAGTATCATATGATATCCATGGCTTTCTCCTTGTAACTGCGTGTCCCAAGACTTCACTGCCAACTGACTGATTTATGTTCCTAATATCACACCATTCATCATTGTCTGTTCTTCGTCTCTAAAAGTCTCTAAGACTGCAAATCGATTCCTACATTCAATTGCAAATGTTTCTCTGTGCTCTTCCTCTAATGAGAAAAGCTTAGTTGTATCAAACGTAGGTATTCTCTCTACCTTCTGTTGGGCGCTTTCAGTTTAAATTTCAGTGTGGCAATGAGGAGATGGTGATCTCTACCTACTGGGTGACACAAAAAAAAAAAAAAAAAGACGGTCATCACCAAAAAACGAATAACTTCCAAAACTTTTTTTAGATTGACACAAAACTTTAGCTACATTAGGTCAAGTCTATGTAGCAGACATCTCCAAAGTTTCAAGTCTGTACAACAAAAACTCTTTGTTTCACTGGCTCTCCAAAATGTTCTCCAAATGAGCTCCCCGACGCTGCAAGCACATTTGGATCCGGTGGGTAAAGTTCTCGATGAACCTCCCGCATCCCTTGAGATCACTCTTATTATTGCTGTGATTGCTACCTTCAGGTCAGGGATAGTCAGGGGGTTGTTTCTATATACCCTGTCCTTAAGGTATCCCCAGAGATAAAAATCTGCAGGGGTTCAGGTCTGGTGAATGTGGCGACCACTCTGGGTCACACCTGCGGCTGATCAGTCGGTCAGGGAAATGCTGCTGTAGCCATGCCAATGATTCGTTTGAAGTGTGGGGAGTACTACCATCCTGCTGGAACCACCAGAGAACCCTGGTAACATCTCACCATCGACCAAGCGCTGTCCAGAACTTGCCAAGCACTTGGACATATCGTTCGGTGTTGATTGTCACAGACCACTCGTTGTCGTTCTCGAACCAGAATGGTCCAATGATGCCATGTTTGGAGATGGCAGTGCACTTCACCGAGTTTAATGGCTTTTGCAGACAGAGCTCAGGGGTTTTGCTACCCCAGAAGGTATTGTTCTTCGAGTTCACGTGACCTGACAATAGAAAATGAATTGCAATTGAGCTGAGTGGATAGACTTCAACTGAAAATATGCCTCAACTATAAATGTCTTTTCCTCAGGTCGAATTTGGTAGACTCTTAGAACATTATTTTTTTCTTGATAAATCTGAAAAATATAAGGAATTGATTATTTATTTCAAAATTTATCTAAGTTTAGCTGATGACTGTTTTTTTTTTTTTGTGTCACCCTATATATCCGCAACTCTATAGCTT
>NC_090735.1:101008785-101028785 GCF_036898095.1 Palaemon carinicauda
ATATATATATATATATATATATATATATATATATATATATATATATATCTATATTTATATATATATATATATATATATATATATATATATATATATATATATATATATATATATATATATGTATACATATATATATATATATATATATATATATATATATATATATATATATATATATATATATATGTGTATATATATATATATATATATATATATATATATATATATATATATATATATATATATATATATATATATATATATATATATATATACAGTGATGGCTCTACATACGATTTTAATTCGTTCCAGAAACTGCTTCGTTTGTTAAAACGATCGTATGTTGGAGCAAATATTCCCATAAGAATACATGGTAAATTATTTAATTCGTTCCTCAGCCTAAAAACCAATAATAAATCCTTAATAAATGGCTACACATACTTACACATTACATTAATACAATATAATAAATACATACAAACCAAAAAAAAAGAATAATAATAATGAAATAATAAATAAAAAAGGGGTTTTAATGTAACACTCTACCTTAGCGACAAGCCAGCGCAGGTGTAGGGACTGCTAGGCAGGAGGAGACGGAAGATCAGCGAGGAGGTAGGGACGGTGACTTTGTACGATAACGTGTATGATAACTTACACTAAGTTACACTACTACGTGAACTTTAAATTAACTTAGCTTATTTTTTTTTTCATTTTTATAATTTTATATTTTTTTTTTCTGTTCTTATTTTTAATTTTCATCACTTTCACTTGATTTTTTCTTCCTTTTCTTTGCTTCACTTTCTTTCTTTTTATCATGATCACTAGAAAGTTTTAAAGATTTTTTAAAGAAACTATCGAGTGAAAGTTGTTTGGTACGGCTTTTGAGGATTTTTCTAAAATGCGTTAAGCAAACATCATCAAACTGTGCAACAACACGGTAAACCTGAAGTTTCTGTGGGTGATGCTTGTCGATGAAATCAACCACGTGTTGATGATATGCCAACATCTGTTTTATTTCCGCCGTACCTAAGATTTGGCCTACCTCCTCGATCTCCTACGACTCACTCAACTGCGCTTGGATCTCATCATGCTGCATGGCTTGCAGCTTCTTGAGTTCCTCGGTGGTGAGCTCTTCATGATGCTCATCGACGAGATCGGTGATGTCATCTTCATCCACCTCCAGACCCATGGACTTGCCAAGGGATACAATCTCTTCGACGTCTTCCTCGGCGGCAAGCAGAGGTTCATTCTCTGGGCCAAAACCTTCGAATTCTCTGGGAGCAACAGCATCAGGCCAAAGCTTCTTCCAAGCGGAATTCTGGGTCCGGCGAGTTACTCCCTCTCAAGCCTGATCAATGATCTTTAAGCAGTGCACGATATTAAAGTGGCTCCTCCAAAATTCACGCAAAGTTAAGTTGGTGATTTGCATGACATTAAAGCACTGCTTAAATAAGTGTTTGGTGTACAGCTTCTTAAAATTAGAGATGACTTGCTGGTCCATGGGCTGGAGGATAGGGGTGGTATTCGGTGGAAGATACAACACCTTGATGAATTTGTATTCGTTGATGATATCATCTTCGAGTCCGGGGGGGTGAGCGGATGCATTGTCCAATCAAAGCAAGCACTTCAAAGGCAAATTCCTTCCTGAAGATACTTCTTGACAGCAGGGTCGAAAACTACGTTTACCCATTCCACAAAGATATGCTTAGCAACCCAAACCTTAGAATTAGAACGCCATAGAACACGTAGCAGGTCTTTATTAGTTCTATGTGCTTTAAATGCCCTAGGGTTTTCGGAATGGTAAACCAGTAACGGCTTTATTTTGCAGTCCCCGCTGGAGTTGGCACAAAGCGCAAGAGTCAACCAATCCTTCATTGGCATATGTCCAGGCATTTTCTTCTCTTCGGCGGTGATGTACGTTCGACGAGGCATCTTTTTCCAAAACAGACCGGTTTCATCACATTTGAACACCTGCTGCTCTACGTAACCTTTCTCCGCCACGATGCTTTCAAACTTTTTAACAAAGTCTTTAGCAGCCTTGGTGTCCGAACTCGAAGCTTCTCCATGACGAACAACTGAATGAATCCCGGTTCGTTTCCTAAATTTCTCGAACAAACCTCGAGACGCCTTGAATTCCTCCGTCGTAGGATCGTCTGAACTCTCCCCAGTATCACCCCGAGAACGCGCCGCCTTCAAGTCACTGTAGATAGCGCTGGCCTTCTCACAAATGATCGTTTCCGTGATCATATCGCTAACAATCTCCTTGTCTTTGATCCATATTAACAAAAGTCGTTCCATCTCTTCAAGGGTAGGGCTATGACGTTTGGAAATAATCGTGATCCCCTTCGAAGGTTTCACTGATTTAATGGCTGCCTTCTGTTTTATGATCGTCGAGATCGTAGACATATTCCGGCAATATTCTTTAGCCAGATCGCTAACACGTACACCTCGCTCATGCTTTTCTATTATTTCTTGCTTTAATTCTAATGAAAGCATAGACTTCCTCCTTTTCTCACCACTACTACTATTACCTGAACCGAAACTAAACTTTTTAAGACCCATGATTAGGGAACTTAGAAAACAAAACATGAAAAAGGAAGATAAAAAACACTGTTGAAACTGAGCGAATAGAGGACAACCACATGATGGGCACGAGATGAGAGGTCTGATCAAGGTGACGCCTGATTGGCGTCCCTCCGATGTGCTGCCGTCTAGCGGCGTCAACAACAAACGACGCTGGACGCTTTCGAGAAAATTCCAAGCGTGTGCGTAATGTTTACTTCGTATGTTGGAGCAACACTTCGGGTGTCGAGACAGAAATTTGGTCAAATTTTACTTCGGATGTTGGAAAATTTGTATATTATGACATTCATATGTAGAGGTTCCACTGTATATATATATATATATATATATATATATATATATATATATATATATATATATATATATATATATATATATATATATATATATATATATATATATATATATATATATATATATATATATATATATATATATATATATATATATATTTGGGCTCAAGCCATGTCGTCCTGATGGAAGTTCCTATAGGGTAGCTTCCTAGGGTATATTACAACTACGGCGATATTCCCAGAGAATTTACCTTAAGGTACCAGAATTCTAACTCCTGGAGCGAGTATCCCTCGTGAAAGGGATATCGCGACATATCAGAGGACGTATTCTAGACACGTCACATGGCAATCTACGACCTGGACAGAGATTTCGTCTCGTAGGAGGTGATTGACGAGATACGAATTCGGGAAAGAAAAAGGGGAGCCGCTCCCAAGGCTTCCCTATCCCCCGATTTGTATGCGTGCCTGGCGCCAATCCTGGCGCCATCTGTATTCCTTTTTGCATAGCTTAACAACTCGGTGTTTTTTCCTGTTTTTCTCGCAAATCTTGGATTTATTCGGCTTTTCATGGCTTCTTCGTCTTCGTTGGCCTCTGATAAGTTGAGTATAGTGTCTGTTATGTATAAATGTAGGCTCTTGGTAAAATTTTGAGTGATTAACGGATTTTGAGCGAAGCGAAAAATCTATTTTTGGGTGAGATAGCCATGGCGTCCTGATGGAAGGTTCCTTTTTGGTAGCTTCCTTGGGTATAAGACTACTAAGATATTCCCAGAGAATTTAACCACAGGTTATCACAGAATTCTAACTTCTGGAGCGAGTATCTCAAAGGTTTCCCTTTAAGACATCGTAATTCAACAGGGGACGCATGTCTAAACGCGCCACATAGCTATCTTCACCCCGAACAGACTTATTGCTTCGGTGTGTAAGAGTAGAGAATAGCTGGGAGCCGTTCCACAGCTAATCTCACTCGTGGCTACTACTGATACTCGAGACGTAAACAAACGGACGCCATTGCTCTAATGACGTCACGCCCGTCTTCATCCTGAAGCCAGTTGCTGCCCATCACCATGATACAGTAGCACAGGGTGGGAACAAAACTGGACGAAGTAGTAGGGAGGGTCCATCAGGACGCCATGGCTATCTCACCCAAAAATAGATTTTTCGCTTCGCTCAAAATCCGTTTTTTGGGCTCAAGCCATGGCGTCCTGATGGAAGAGTACCAGAGAATCAATGTATCGTGGTAGATTTTCCCCCAGTATTAAGTGCCTAGGCATTGACAAAACAGCAAAGTAATCTTAGATAAGAACCATAGGGACGAAGAATCCTGCCCCCCTTGGCAGTGAAGTTCCCATGGGCTATGCCGACGTCAAAGTGGTATTGAAGGGCTATTCATCCTGAGAGAAGAACTTAAAGAACTTAGAGATGAAGCGGAATGTTTGGTATTTGTATAGGAACATTCTGAAATTAGACCAGTGGTGGTTGGGCACTGTGTAGAGTTCATCTCTTGGTTATCAGAAGTAAGTATTCGTGTAGGAACCTTACTTAGTCAGGGTGAATATAATTTAGGATTAAACATCTTAAATTCTTCATAACCATAAGAAAGGAGGAATAAATAAAACTATGACAGGTATGTATTTCATAGTAAGTAGGAGCTGATAGAGACGCACAAGTAATAAAATAGAAATTTTATTTCACAATGCAGAAATTAAATAATTTACAGCAAAAGTAAAGTTCATTTACAGTAATAATAATGTACATAGAAATAAAGGCTTGCTCTTGAATCTGAAAAGGAATTTCAGGGTATTAGTAGGTACTCGTTCTCGAGGAACGCAAGTCTTTAAATAAAACACATCATGCTCAAGGCATGCGGCACTTGTGTGACACTATGACATTTCACCTGGGATAAGAACAGTTATAAAAGCACTAAGTGTTTTTTGACATCACTATGAATCGCTCGAGGGTCAACATAGGCACCCGAAGAGTTAGAGTCCCAAGTAACTCACTGTTCTACGCAGAGTTAGGTGCAGGTTTCATAACACTACCTGCGGCTACCACAAAATGTTTGACTTCGTGCACTTGTTTCGCATAATGTTTAAAGAAAACTCGCGAGGACTTCCAGCCCGTGAAGTTTTTAAGGCTTTCAAAGTCCATGCTCTGAAAGAAATTCAGAGAAGATGCCACTTTTCTAGGATCATGACCAGCGGGTGTACTGTTCGGATCCGCTCTGCGAATGAAGTAGGTGATTTTCGCTCTTAATTGTTTCAGTGACAGGTCGCTGCCCGATGTTTCTCCTTTGAAGAGTTGGCCTCCACCAAAGTTCGAAGTTCTGCGAAGATAGACCTTGAGGCTCTCTACTGGACATAGAGAGACATCCTCCTTCAGGGGGCATATTCTCCAAGGGCCCCATCTTTTGGTGGGTAATTCATTTTTAGCGAGAAACGTCGGATCAGGGGAGAGGGTCACTTCTCCTGAATCGGTAAACAGGATGTGTCCTTCTTCTCTTGATAATGCCACTATTTCGCTGACTCGAGCTCCCGAAGCGAGAGCAAATAAAAATATAACTTTCTGAGTCAGATCCTTGAGGGGGCATGAATCATTGTCCAAGTTGGAGGCGAAATGGAGTACCTTGTCTAGTGACCAGGAGATCGGTTTCGGTGGGGGTGCTGGACGTAGGCGAGCACATGCTTTTGGTAGTTTGTTGAAGATGTCGTTGGACAGATCAATTTGGAAAGCATATAGAATTGGTCTAGCCAAGGCCGATTTGCAGGTTGAAATCGTATTGGCTGCTAATCCTTGTCCATGAAGGTGAATAAAGAAGGACATACAGAAATCAATTGTGATTTCTTTAGGATTTTTTGCCTTGACAAAGGAGACCCATTTCCTCCAGGATGATTCATATTGCCGTCTCGTGGATTCGGTCTTGTATTCCTCTAGGAAGTCTAGACTTTTCTTCGAGATCCCAAACCTCTTTTTTGCGGCAAGGGAGAGAAAATCATGAGATGAAGGTCCTTGATTTTCGATGATGAAGCGAAGACAGTCGACTTCTGTACTTGTTGAGAGAGAACTGGGCCCGGGAGAGGGATCAGCTTGGGCTGCAGCTCCAGGACCAGGGGGTACCAGTTGCTCCGGGGCCACTTGGGAGCCACTAGGGCCACTGTCCCTTTGAAGGTTCTCAGTTTGGAGAGGACTTTCAACAGAAGGTTGGTGGGAGGGAACAGGTAGATCTTGGACCATCTGTTCCAGTCCAGTGACATGGAGTCCACTGCTTCTGCTTTGGGGTCCTCGTACGGGGCTACGTACAGAGGAAGTTGATTGTTGTCGCTCGTTGCAAAGAGATCTATCTGAAGTTCTGGGACTTGGTGAGAGATGAAGGAGAACGATCTTGCGTCTAGAGACCATTCCGACTCTATCGGGTTTGTCCGAGATAGAGCATCCGCTGTCACATTGCGGAATCCTTGTAGGTGAACTGCAGACAGGTGCCACTTCTTCTTCTCCGCCAGACGGAAGATTGGGAGAAGCACCTGATTTATCTGGGGCGATCTTGAGCCTTGGCGATTGAGACAACGAACTACCACCGAGTTGTCTAGGGTTAGACGGATGTGGATCGAGGGCGGCGGGGATAACTTCTTCAGAGTTAGAAGGACCGCCATGGCCTCCAAGATGTTTATGTGGAACGTCTTGAATAGTGGAGACCAGGTACCTTGAACCTGTTTCTGGTGGGAGTGACCTCCCCAGCCTTCCAGTGAGGCATCCGTGTGGATGTTGAGTGATGGAGGAGGGTGTTGGAGAGGAATGGACCTTTTCAGGGCCTTTTCTTCCGACCACGGCTTTAGGAGGCGTCGCAGTCTGTTTGGAAGCCGTCTCTTGAGGTCTCTTCGAGCGATGGATGCCGAGCGTCTCCAGACTCCCGCGGCATCCTTTAGCTGTGCACGAAGCACTGGGTTTGTCACTGAGGCGAATTGTAGAGAGCCTAGAACTCGTTCCTGCTGTCGTCTTGAAATGCGTTTGGATTTCAGTAGTCGCTTGACAGACCCTGCTATTTCCTTCCTTTTCTTCTGGGGGATGGAAAGGCGGTGTGACTGAAGATTCCAGTGGATTCCCAACCACTGAAACTTCTGAGCTGGAGAGAGGCGAGATTTTTTCTCGTTGATCTTGAATCCCAGGTGTTCTAGGTACTGGGTAACTTCGTTGCAAGACTTTGCATACTCTTCGGGCGATGGAGCCCAGACTAGCCAATCGTCGAGGTAGGCCATCACCTGGACGTTTCTTAGGCGGAGCTGTTGTACTATGGCATCCGCCAGTTTTGTGAAGATCCGAGGGGCCACATTGAGGCCGAAGGGCATGGCCCGGAAGGCGTAGCTTTTCCTTTGGAGTCGAAATCCTAGGTAGGAGGAAGCGTGATGGTTCATTGGAATGTGCCAGTAGGCATCCGCCAGGTCTATCGAGACCGTGTAGGAACCTTGAGGCAGAAGGGTCCTTATTTGTTGAAGCGTCAGCATCTTGAATTTGTTGTTCTCTATGAACTTGTTGAGGGGGGATAAGTCCAGAATGACTCTGAGTTTGTCTGAGTCCTTCTTGGGAACACAAAACAGTCTCCCTTGGAACCTGGTGGACTTTACCTTCCTTATCACCTTCTTGTTCAAGAGGTCTAGAACATATTCTTCCAGAAGGGGGGTTGATTGCTGGAAGAATTGCTGGAAGATTGGAGGTGGTTGCGTCCAACTCCAGCCTAGACCCTTCTTGATGATGCTGTGTGCCCAGGGATCGAAGGTCCAACGATCCTGGAATTGGCGGAGTCTTCCTCCCACCGGAAGCACTTCATTGCTTCTGGTGTCCCGAGGACTTGCTGCCTCGGCCGCTAGCTCCCTTTCCTCCTCTACCTCTGGAGGGACGGCGAGATGCGTCTCTGCCTGCACCCCTGAATGAGCCTCTACCTTTGGCATGAAAGGTAGTTGATGGTTGCTCAAAGGCAGGGGTGAAGACCGGTGACTGTGACAACACCGGTTGGGGGACCAATTGAAAGGTCTGTTGTGGTTGGGCAACCACTTGGGAGGTAGCGGGTCCCGGAAACTGACGTCTTTGCTGACGTTGCTGGGGTTTCGACTTTTGGGGTTTCCTCTTAGGCTGAGGTCCGTCGTCCTGAGAGGGTTTCCTTTTCCTGGACATGCCCCACTTGTGGAGAAGGTTCCTATTCTCCGTGGCGGCTCTGTCAGTTATTTCCTTCACAAGGTCAGAAGGAAACAGGTGCTTTCCCCAGATGTTGGAGGAAATCAGCCTCCGGGGTTCGTGTTTCACGGTGGCACCGGCAAACACGAATTCACGACAGGCTCTTCGAGCCTTTATGAAGTGGTACAAGTCCTTCATTACCGTCAGTAAGTGGGATTTGGAGAGTACCATGTAGTGATCTGGTACTCTAGTGTCACAGGCCATAACTTCCAGTTGGACTTGATGAGAAAGAGATGCCGCAAGCCTCTCCTTCGTGTCTTGTTCCCGGCGAAGGAGGTGATCGTTGAGCTTAGGGAGGTCTTCATTAAACTGACGTCCGGCGACGTCAGGATCGAGCCTTCCCACGACGAAAGTATGCTGAACATCTTTCCAGTGTCGAGCGTCAGGGGGGGTCACGATGGAGAAGGGTCTGCACTCCTCCAGTGCAGGGCAGGGTTTCCCTTCTTCCGCCGCTTTAAGGCATGCAGCTAAGGCCTTTTCCAAGAATGGAAGAACCGCAGTATCAGGTGCAACGTAAGTAGGGTGCTTCTTGCTCAATGCCGGAAGCTTAGAGCAGGTAAAGCCTCTACTCTTGAATGCGGAGGCTAGCATAGCCTGGGCCTTTGCGAGATCGAACACTATCTCTTCCTTAGGTTCGGTCTCTTCCTTCGAGGCAGGTTCGGAACGAAGCCGGACGTAACAGTCCGGGTAGGCCTCAAAGCTTGGGAAGAACTCCACATCTTCCAAAGGGACCGTGCCGATCTTATCACTGACAAAGATCCTGCCGGTCGCAATAACCATATGCTCTGCATACCTCCACGGGTTGGCATGAGAGCAAGCGGGGAGATCCTTGACCGAAATCTTCTTCGGCTCTCTGGATCCTATCATCGACCTGATGGACTCCTGGTTCTCCTTCAGCCTGTCGTCCATGACGGCTCTAATCAGCCGGATCAGTTCTTGAGTGGAAGAAGAAGGATCCGGAGTCGAGGAGGTAGACGGAATAGACATTTCCGTCGGTGTAGGAGTAGGAGGGGGGATGGACGAGGGAGCAGCTTCTTGCTCCGACTCGGTGTACTCCACCTTGTCTTCGTCATCTTCGGCTCCTTGAGCCATAAGCGTCTTCTCCGTGTCTTCCGAGACGTCCGAAATCTGTTCGTCATCTTCGGAATCCAAACGACACTCGTGCATGGACTGAGCCATGACCACATCAGGTTCCACCGTAATTTGGACAGTGGGGATCACGTCTTTGGGTACCACTGAGTCAGGGGAGGCCTTAGGGAACAATAGTGACCTCAGTTCTTCGGTGGCCAGGTACGGTCCGGTAGCATTTTTCTGGAAGCCACGCACCCACTTGCGCAGCTTTACACGAGAAATGTCTCTAACCTCCGCTGAAGGAGGATTATGGAAGGCCTCAACTAGGTGAGCCTGGCAGACCGTACAATCCAGTGGATTCCAAAACTTCAAATCCCCTTTCTTGTCTGCACAAGGGGCGTGAGTCCTGCAAGCCGTATGCCCGTAAAACTGCGGGCGTTTCACAGCGCAGAAGGCGAAATCACACTTCATCTGCTCCTCCTGTGGAAGAAAGAGAAAATGAGTATGGGGGAGTCATAAGAATGGCTCTTAAACTAAGTTAATATTAATCATTAATTTTAACTTAATGAAGGTGTGATGCATAGAGAATAAAAATAGTAAAGGAGAACATGCTCCATGCATCTCGCCCGGCTGGTTACCATAAGCTTGGTCCCTGGATAATCCGAGTGACCGAGGGCACTGGATATAATTCCCTAGAATTCCAAGTATTTTGGAATTCCATGGAAAAAACCAAGGACAAGATTGGGCCCGAATTCATTCGGTTCCCAGTTAAGGGCCAGAAGGCCTCATTTAAAAGGTAACTGCTTCTGGCAACCAGCCGTGCTAAGATGCACATAGCATGCTGGAATTAGAAGAATGCAAAGAGACAGCATGATCACTAATAGAGCAGTACTAGGTACTGATCTTAATAGCAGCAGCAGCTTATCTGTTTGCGATATAGGGCTATCATAGTCTATGATAGCTACAGGAAGGGGGTGCAAGTATTCTTGACGCCTCCGGGGCACCCGGCAAGCCGCCGGCATGCCGGAGCTCGCACCAGCATAGATTCTGGCATTAGGACAGACAATGTTCAAAGTCAGTCAAATACCAGGATGGCGGCCGCCGGCACAACGGCGGCACGCCGGCAGGGAGCGGCGGCTCCGGCAGTCGGAGGATGCCAGATTGGTGACTGGGATAAGGATGGTTAAGGCTGTACCGGGTTGCCGGCAGTATATGCCGGCACTCCGGCGGTCGGCCGGCAAGCGGACGACAAGCTAGGAGGAGGAGAGCCGCCGGTAGTAGCCGGCGGCGGCCGGGAGTCCCTCGGTACACGGGGGGCTGGCGGCAAGGTTAAGGAAAGTCACCAAGTAGGAGGCAGGTATTGCCGACAGTAGAGGCGGCAAGAGACCGGCACCCGGATAGGGAGAGAGACAGGGGGGAGGGGGGAAGGGATGTAGGAAGTACCATCAGGATTCCAAACATCCCTCCCCCTCCCTGAGGGGGTGTACCCATGATAGAGGCAGGCTCTAACATCCATGAGCAGGGGTCACTAGGGACCGGGAGCAAGGTAGCCCAAGGGAGGGCTAGGGAACACCCAAAGGGGGGGGGGGGGGAGACTCCCATATGCAGGACTATACTAGTAACTAACCTTATAGGACACTATGAAGGTATGTGTACCAGAGCGGACTGCACAAGGAAGCTCGGGTAGCCCTACTATTCCACCCTAAGGAGGAGTTGTAGGACAGGGGACAGATGGGTATAAACTAACCTAAGCATAGGCTAGGCTATACAAGAGATAGGTGGGGAGGGAGAAGAGAGAAGTCTTCCCAGGAAGGGTTTCTGTACCAGAGCGGCCACTAAGGAAAGGGAGGACCCTCCCTAACCTAAGATCAGGCAGATCAGCTAAAACGGTGCAAGAGTACAGTTTCAGCATGGAACAGAGAAACCTTCCTAACCTAACCTAGAACAGGGCTAAGAGTCCTGAACTAGGAAAGGAAGAAGACATATCGCTATCGCAGGAAAGTCATAGACTATCCTAGCCATAGAGGTAGGCTAGCCTAACCTCACTCTCGGACGCAACCCTAAAGGGGGTTCATTCCTTTAGGGAGGACAGAGAGGCGATATATACTCTATTAGACAATTAATCCCTTTACTCAGAAAAGGAATCAAGGCTAAATAGAGGGAATGCCAAGGCAGGGGATGAAGGAAGCATATAGGGGTCCTAGCATTAGGTTAGGCTAGAAAGAGTCACTGACTAGCCTATCCCCTATATGGTCCCTGAAGGCGAAAACATTTGCATCACTGTCAAAAGTATTGTAAAATAATGCCACTATCTTCATAACTTAGTCTAGGATCACTAATAAATCATGCATGAACACTTGTATGTAGGCTCCTGGCCTGGGGGCTATAGTAGCCGACTGGTATGAGGTCAATCGATGACCGATAAAAAAGCGTCTAAACACGATATAAAAGTTCCTAGCTATGAAGACTAAATAAACTAATGTATTCGATTAGTATATAATGCCGGAAACGTTGTTGTGGCTAACTAAATAAGACATGCATAACAACAACGACGCCATAAAATGGCGGGTCCGGTAGAGGCACAGCTCTGCCACAAAACAGCAATTATCTCGAAAAGTAATATTTACTTTACGGCCAGAGCTTAATTAAACAATACTGGAACCTTGTACTCAACTTTCCAGAAGAAGGCGAGGCTGAAGGTAACGACATAGCGAAGATGCAAAACGATAAAGTTAACACAGGGAAAATCCGTCTAAGTAGGGCAGCTACTAAACAAAGGATGAAGACGGGCGTGACGTCATTAGAGCAATGGCGTCCGTTTGTTTACGTCTCGAGTATCAGTAGTAGCCACGAGTGAGATTAGCTGTGGAACGGCTCCCAGCTATTCTCTACTCTTACACACCGAAGCATTAACTCTGTTCGGGGTGAAGATAGCTATGTGGCGCGTTTAGACATGCGTCCCCTGTTGAATTACGATGTCTTAAAGGGAAACCTTTGAGATACTCGCTCCAGAAGTTAGAATTCTGTGATAACCTGTGGTTAAATTCTCTGGGAATATCTTAGTAGTCTTATACCCAAGGAAGCTACCAAAAAGGAACCTTCCATCAGGACGCCATGGCTTGAGCCCAAAAAATAGGATTAATCTTTGATACAAGAGCCGTAGCCTACCAGAGGTGTCCTGGACACTGTCGCTCGCTAGGTATAAATTAGTTAGTCAGAGCGACATTCCTGGTTGTTTTGCTTTAATAAATTTTAGCTATTTAGCTTTACATAGGATTTCCTTTCGTGCTTAGTATTATTTGGCGAAGTATTCACCATTCTGGCCTACGCTAGGCCATGTAGCCTAGTCGTTTGGTCCTAGTACTTCATGCATGATTTTGGTTTTTCCGAGTGTAATTAAAATTTTATTGAAGCTTTAGGCTATATTTTATACATTTTAGACTGTGTGGAATATTTCCAAGATTGTATACGTGTGAGTTTCGGTGAATTAGGTAATCGATTCTCTTGGTGCCTAGGCTAATTGCTTATGGAGCCTTAGTATACTTTATCATACTCCCCGGTTGCTTTCTTTTCTTCGGAGAAGGTATGCAATCCCTTTCCCTCTGTTAAACCTTGGGCTTATCCCTAAGTGGTTTTTTCCGAATTTATTTTTGATAAAACTATACTAGGGTGTTACTGTACCTTCATGTTCCTGTGGCTATGGTTCAAGAGGGACAGAACAACAGAGTTTTTAGTCTGAGTCTGTGTTGTCTGGCTTGGGGCAGAGTTCCCCTCGCTGACCTAACACTTACAAAGGGAGCTTAGCTCCCTTAGGTCACTACCGAAGGTTTCTGTAAGTTATGATTCCTTCTTTTGTGATCGACCAGACTAAGTCCTGTTGCTGTTCTCGGGGGAGGATAAGTTCTTCCCTTGGGAGTATCAACGCCTTCCTTGCTTTGGTGCTCTGGAAGCTGGCAAGTATTGCTGGCCTTTTCCCTTAGATCTCCCTTAGGCTAAGATAAGTTTCTTGGCTGCGGGTGATCTGTCACTAAAGCAAGGTTGGCAGGACCCTCTTGTCCCTTCCCCCTCTATCTCCGTAATGGCCTAGCCATTACTGTACTGTACCTTGCCGGCCGGCAGAGCTGGCCGGCAGGGGTATTACTGTACTGTACGTCGTTCTACTTCTGGACCTAGTATAGGTTGGGATGTGGAATTGACCCAGCCCATTGCCGGCCGGCAGAGATGCTAGCCGGCAAGGGTCTTATGTTTTCGAGTGCTGCCCGGACCTCTCTTGGTCCCTCATCCATGCCTGCCGGCAGAGCCGGACGGCATTGGTCAAGGAAGCCTGAATTAAGTTTCTCCCCTTCCTTATATGCACTCTTTCGGTTGCCGGGCTTGGGGGGTTGTGTACACTCTTATCCCGGCAGCCATTCTATTTTTCTTCTAGTGCTGTACCTGTCCCGGCTGCCGGCCTCCGGGCAGGTGTGTCTTCTGGTTCTTTTGCTGCCGGCTGGCATCGGTCTTGTACCTTTGCCGGCCGGCTTATGTCAGTCCTTGTCTGCCGGTCACCAAGAGTGTGGCCGGCAGCTGGGTACTACCTTGTGTAGTTGGTGGCCGGCAGTCATTGCCGGCCAACACTGGCTGTTACCGGCCGGCAGCTGCTGCCGACCGGCACAGGCATTTGAACCAGAGTGCTGCCGCCCTATAGCTGTTAAGTAGTATACTTTAAAGCTAGTTGTGGTGTGTGCCGGCCGGCAAAGGCAGGCCGGCACACATCCTCCTATACTGTACTAGTATTCTTCTGCATAGCATATACAGTAAGAAGAAAACTATAGTAAAGGTTTAGGTACAGCACTGTATCTTCTAACACTATTGTGTTTTCTTGCACAGCCCTTTGCTGTTGCCCTCAGATAGGAAGCAGAGTTCTTCCCTGTCTATTATCCAGGATTTTAAAATCATTGCCTAGGTGTGAGCTCCACCTGTTTCCTCTGGAAACCTTGCATTGGTTACTCTAGAAGAGATAAACCATTTTGATTTTATTATCTGGAAGGCTGCAACAATGGGTTGTGAGGGAAACACAAGTGTGTGTCTTTCCTTTATGAATTGTTATGCTATACTATGCATATCCAGTGATACATAGTTCACTTGATACTCATGGAAATTTCTTCTCTTTACAGGAGGACCCTCCGAAGTGCGGAAATGTTTTCTGCAATGTCCGCAGCAAGAACCTCTGTGGACATGAGTGTTGTAGGAGACACGCAGCATGCGCTGTCTCCAAGGATGATCTCCAGTATTGGGACCCTCAGGTATGTACTGTATGCACTAACCTGATTACTGAGGCTTTTGATTCCCCTAGAACGGCGGAATCAAGGGATATAGCAAGGGAAAAGCTTCGTACTTGGGTAAGGGGCTTCAAGAAGAACACCTCTGGCCCTTATCTTCCAAGTGAGAAGATGAGGGCGTATCTTTTTCCCCAGGCATCAGCTGAGGCAGTGATTCCCCAGCCTCAAGAGGAGATCCCTCAAGATCAAGTCCAGGTGGACGTGGAAGTCGCAGTCGCGATGCAAGACATCCAGTTGGATGACAGGATGTCTGACCTGGACGAACGTTTGGGAGAAGACCTCCTGGCAGAAGGTCAGGATCAAGTTCAAACCCCGGATGTCGCAGAGGATGAGGTCGACGAGGTGTCGGCTACTCCGGTTCAGATGCCGGAGCCTATCCCCTCAACATCGGCTGGTCTCCCAGTAGAACTGGGACAGGCCCTCTCTTCGATTGTTGGAATGATCCAACAAATGCAGAAGGAGAATCAGGAGAAGGCGGCTGCAATGGAACTGCGCATGCAGTCCCTGGCAGAATCACATGGGCCCCAGTAAAGGCTCAATGTGAAAGACCTTCCCATATGCTCAGATGCTAACCCATGGAGGTATGCTGAGCACATGCCGATGACGACTGGAAAGATCGTCATCTCGGATAAGCTGGGTTCAGTTCCCCTAGAGGAGGTAGAATTCTGGCCCAGCAAGGCATCATATCCGGACTGCTATGTCCGGCTGAGAAAAGAACCAGCTTCAAGGGAGGAGACAGAGCCGAAGGAGGTCATTATTATGGACCACGCTAAGGCTCAAGCCCTACTTTCATCCTCGATGAAAGAGAGGGGCTTCTCTAATTCGAAGGTAGCTGCATTGAGCAAGAAGCTCCCTTCTTTTGTGTCCTCTCCTGATAGAGCCTTCCCCTTTTTACAGAAAGGGTTTGCAGCTGTCCTAAAGGCAGTCGAGGCTGGCAAGCCTTGCCCCTCCCTGGAGGAGTGTAAACCCTTGTCGCTGGCTCTGCCTATGGACCACAAAGACTGGAAGGATGTCCATCTGACATTCTCAGTGGGAAAGTTGGAGGCTGATATTGCCGGACGGCAATTCGGCGAGGACCTCCCCAAGCTGTCCGAATCTCTTTTACGAAGAGAGTTCGAGACAAAAGAAAGACTGGCTGCCTCAATGTCTCATCAGACTACTCTTGAGACGATGGCAAGTGACCCTAAGGTCCATGAAATGTTCATGGTAGTGGCTAAGTCTCACCTAGCCACAGTGACGAAGGACCTTTATGGCTTCGTCAAAGCAAGGAGAGCTTGCAGGGAGTTCGTGTTCACCGGGGCTTCGGTGAGACACGAGCCAAGGAAGTTAATCTCCTCCAACATTTGGGGAAAAGACCTTTTCCCTACCGAAGTGGTCAAAGAGGTTGTTGATAAGGCCGCCGTGGAGAATAGAAACCTTCTCCAGAAATGGGGCCTGGCTATCAAAAGAAAATCTTCCCCGGATGAGGGTCCTCAACCAAAGAGGAAGAATATGAGGACTAGGCTACCGTCTCGGCCAGCCAAGCCTTATAGACAGCAACAGCAACTGCAATTGCCTTTGCCTCCAGTGCCCCAGATGGTGGCTCAAACCCCGACTACTTTTCAGTGGGTACCCCAGGCTGTGCCAGGTCAGTCAACCACATTCACCCCAACGTTCGAAGGACAGTCTTCTTCCTTTCGTGCAAAACCTAGAGGAGCAGCCAGAGGCTCGTCTAGGCGCCCCTCAAGGGGAAGGGGATTCAGAGGTGGTCGTGGTCAAGGAGGCAAGACCTCAGGACGGCAGTCCAAGTGAAACGATACCGGTAGGAGGGAGACTGATGAAATTTTGGGATCGCTGGACCTTCGATCCCTGGGCCCAAAGCCTACTCAAGAATGGACTGGGTTGGAGCTGGTACAGCACTCCACCCCCGTGCCTTCGGTTTTTCCAACACTCCACCCCCGTTTTGGAGGAGTACGTTCAAGAACTGTTGGAGAAAAAGGTGATCCGAAAGGTGAAGTCCATCAAATTCCAAGGGAGGCTGTTTTGTGTTCCCAAGAAAGACTCGGAAAAGCTCAGAGTCATTCTGGACTTGTCGCCACTCAACAAGTTCATAGTGAATTGCAAAATCAAGATGCTAACACTGCAATACATAAGGACCTTACTGCCCAAGAGGGCATACTCAGTCTCTATAGACTTGTCAGACGCCTATTGGCACATTCCAATCAGCCGTCGACTCTCCCCCTACCTAGGGTTCAGGCTACAACGGACACTGTACGCCTTCAGAGCCATGCCATTCGGGCTAAACATAGCCCCAAGGATTTTCACGAAGCTTGCGAGCGCAGCTCTCAAAAAATTACGCCTAAAGGGAATTCAGGTAGTAGCCTACCTGGACGACTGGCTGGTGTGGGCAGCATCCGAGACCGAATGCTTGCAAGCTTCCAGTCAGGTGATCCAGTTCCTAGAGTACCTAGGCTTCAAGATCAACAGAAAAAAGTCTCGACTTTCTCCATCCCAAAAGTTCCAGTGGCTGGGAATCCACTGGGACCTTTTGTCACACAGTTTCTCCATCCCGACGATGAAAAGGAAGGAGATAGCGGGCTCTGTCAAGAGACTTCTAGATTCCGAAAGGATATCAAGTCGCGAACAAGAGAGGGTACTAGGCTCTCTCCAGTTTGCTTCAGTGACAGACCCAGTGCTAAGAGCACAGCTAAAGGATGCAACCGGAGTTTGGAGAAGGTATGCATCAAACGCGCGAAGAGACCTGAGAAGACCAGTGCCGCCTCGGCTACGTACTCTTCTCAGACCTTGGTCCCAAGCCAGACATCTAAAGAAGTCGGTTCTTCTTCAGCCACCTCCCCCGTCGATGACGATTCACTCAGACGCCTCAAAGGAGGGATGGGGAGGTCACTCTCATCGGAAAAAAGTCCAGGGGACTTGGTCCAAGCTATTCAGGACCTTTCATATAAACTTTCTAGAAGCTATGGCAGTGCTCCTTACCTTAAAGAAAGTCTCCCCGCGTCACTCGATCCACATAAGATTGGTGACGGACAGCGAGGTGGTTGTGAGATGCTTGAATCGACAAGGGTCGAGGTCACCACCTCTCAACCAAGTGATGTTAGCCATTTTCCGATTGGCGGAAAAGAAGAAGTGGTACCTGTCGGCAGTTCACCTTCAAGGAGTCCGCAATGTGACAGCGGACGCTCTATCCAGGTTCACACCAATAGAGTCGGAATGGTCCTTAGACGCAGGATCATTTTCCTTCATTCTGAATCAAGTCCCAGAACTGCAAATAGACCTCTTTGCGACGAAAGACAACAAGAAGTTGCCCCTGTACGTGTCCCCGTACGAGGACCCCTTAGCGGAAGCAGTGGACGCAATGTCCCTCGACTGGAACAGAGGGTCCAGGATTTATCTGTTCCCTCCTCACAACCTTCTGTTGAGGGTCCTCAACAAACTGAGATCCTTCAAGGGGGTAGCGGCAATAGTGGCCCACAAGTGGCCGAACAGTATGTGGTTCCCCTTGGCGTTGGAACTACAGATGAAGTTCGTGCCGCTACCACATCCAGTTCTGACCCAGCGAGTCCAGAAGTCGACTGTCTGCGCTTCATTACAGAAAACCCGGACCCTGCAGCTCATGATTTTCTCGCCCTTGCGGTGAGAAAGCGTTTCGGGATTTCGAAAGCCAGCATAGACTTCCTAGAGGAATATAAGTGCAAATCGACTAGAAGGCAATATGAGTCATCTTGGAGAAAATGGGTGGCCTTTGTAAAGGCAAAGAATCCGCAGGAGATCTCAACAGACTTCTGCTTATCTTTCTTCATCCACCTCCATGGCCAAGGGTTGGCAGCTAACACGATTTCAGTGTGTAAATCTGCTTTGATGAGACCCATTTTATTTGCCTTCCAGATCGACCTAGGTAACGAGATCTTTAATAAAGTTCCGAAAGCCTGTGCTAGGCTCAGACCTTCAGCACCTCCAAAGCCCATCTCATGGTCTTTAGACAAAGTTCTTCATTTCGCCTCCCTGTTGAGCAATGAAGAATGTGCGTTAAAGGATTTGACGCAAAAAGTTATTTTCCTATTTGCACTCGCGTCCGGGGCCAGGGTTAGTGAGATCGTAGCCCTCTCGAGAGAGGCAGGTCGTGTTCAGTTCCTGGATTGGGGGGAGCTGAACCTGTTTCCGGATCCTACGTTTCTCGCCAAGAATGAGTTACCCACCAACAGGTGGGGTCCCTGGAGAATCTGCCCTCTGAAAGAAGATGCATCTCTATGTCCAGTAGAATGCCTAAAGGTCTATCTTCGTAGAACTTCAGACTTCAAGGGTGGTCAACTATTCAGGGGAGAAACATCAGGCTCAAATTTATCTCTGAATCAACTCAGAGCGAAAATCACATATTCTATTCGCAGAGCGGATCCTGACAGTACACCCGCAGGTCACGATCCGAGGAAAGTTGCCTTATCCCTAAATTTCTTTAATTGTATGGATTTTGAACATCTCCGTTCATACACGGGCTGGAAGTCTTCCAGGGTGTTCTTTCGCCACTATGCGAAGCAAGTAGAGGAACTTAAGAGATCTGTGGTAGCAGTGGGTCGTGTAGTTAACCCTACTGTTTAACTCTGCGAGGAACAGTGGTCTTAATTGGGACGATTAAGTCCAGGGTGAGTGTGTAGGTACATACTGTACTACAAACTAAATGAGGGCACCAAGTGCCCATATAGACTGTTCCTTCTTTCAAAGGTGAACCTAGCATAAGTTCAGACATGTGTGCCAAGCGTTTCTAACGCTAATGTGATTGATTTGTAATACAGACTTTTATGACTTGATACCTTGGTATCTTATTAAAGTGGTGTTTAATGGTTTTTCTTTCAGATAAACAAGTTCTGTTTACTATCATACTTATGCTTAAAGTTTTGGGTTATCCTCTTTCATATAAATATATATATTTGTTGTTAACCTGTCTGTTTATTATCTGTCAATAAACTTGTTCTTGAGAACCTTGCGTCTCCTTCACCTGTGTCAATTTATTGGTATAATTGAGCATTTTAATTCTATGTATCTTATCTGAGATAATTCTGATAGAATTGTTCTGTTATGCAAGCTATGTTGCATTGGTTTATGTAGTCCCCTAATGGGAGGACTCCGTCCCATAAAGGGACGAGGGCGGTTTTATTAGTTTCTTCCTATGCGGATATAAACCTTTGTCCAATACAAGTATTGTGCGGATTACTGGTCAATATATTGACGCAGTGGTTCTATACAAACTATGCTTTACTTAATATAGGGCGAGACCACTATATTAGCTTGCCTGGTATTCATACATAGATATATGTACTCTTCGAGACTTTCCAGAGTCTAGTAGGACTCTTCCCTGTAGGGGGCAGGAAGCTCTAACATAGTTTATAGTTAGTTGAAAAGATGTATAACGGTAACATCTTAGGTCTCTAGGTCTAGTCGACCGGGAATAAATTACCTCCGGGGAGTACGGCACGTTCTGAGAATCCACAGATACAGTAATGCTCTGGTACAC
>NC_090735.1:101033785-101036506 GCF_036898095.1 Palaemon carinicauda
TTGCCGATGTGACCTCCTACTTGCACAAAGCGAAGGTTTTCTCCATGCTCGACCTCCTGAAGTGGTATTATCAGGTGCCCATAAAACCAGGAGACATCCCCAAATCCGTTATCACCACCCTTGGTACATACACCCTCAATTACTCCTGTTTTGCCCTTTGTAATGCTGGGGCCACTTTTCAACGCTTCTGGGTGGCATATTAGGTGACCTCCTTTTCCGGGTACGTTACGTGGACGACATACTTGTGTTTTATTCCTCCAAAGAGGCTCGACCGCCTACAACAGAACGACCTTGTAGTCTGGTACGACATGTATACCATTGCCGCCAATGAAGTATTGTCTCTAGGCACCGTGTCACTTCTTGAGAAGGTAGAAGCCATTCAGAACCTCCCTATTCCTTCAACTGCTGAAGCACTGCGAAAACTCTTGGTCTTGATCAACTATTATTACTTTTTCTTGCTAACTTTCGCTGCCACTCCTGCCCCCCTCTAAGCCTTCCTCAAAGGCAAGCCAAAGTACCTGAAGTGTGGTCCTCTTCAAGAAGTGGCCTTCTGCAATGAAAAGAATGCCCTATCAGCTGATACTGCTCTCACTTTTCCTATGCCACATGCCCCTTTCCTCCCCATCAATGCCAGCAACGTCACTATTGGTGCAGTACTCAAGCATTTGGTTAACGGCTATCCAAGGCGGAATCCAGTTACTCTACCTTCGACAGTGAATTACTGGCGGAGCATTTGGCTGTCCGTTACTTTCTTCACTTAGAAGATACGCCCTTCATCATTTGCACAGACCACATAGCTCTCTTGCACATCTTCGCTTTATAGTCTGCTTATCGACGCCGATATCTCTCCATTATGGCTGAATACAATTGCACACTTCAACATGTTCTTGGGAAAATGAATCCCATTGCTGATGCTCTTTTAAGAAATCCATTGTCCGCCATTCACCTGGGATTAGATTATGACACTTTGGCTAAGGCCCAACAAAAATATCAAGAGTACTAAGCATGTATGACATCCTGCACATCTCTCCGTTTTGAAGACATCCCCCTCAACAACTCCAATACCCCCTCCTCTATGACATCTGTACCGGTAGACCATGACCATGGATAGCTGCTCCAATGCGCTGACAGGTGTTTGATTTTATTCATGGCCTTTGAAATCCCTCGTACCGATCTATTGCACAGCTATTGAAGACAAAGTTTATTTAGCACATTATTACTAAGGATCTTAAGAATAGGGTCGATGTCTGTACTTTATGACAAACTTGAAAAGTACATCTACACATAGATTCCGGAGTGGACACTTTTCCTCAACCTCGTCATGGTTTTACCCAATTTCACACCAATGTAGTAGGTCCCCTACCCGCATCACAAGGACATCGATACTTGTGTACTGTCATCGACCGTTTCACTCTTTGGTCTGAAACCATTTCCATGGGAACTGCAACATACGTATCATGTACATCTCCCTTATTCTTAAGGTGTATAGCAAGATTTAGTATCCCTGATCATATTACTACTGACAGGGGTACCACTTTCACCTCCTAATTGTGGACATCATTATTGAATTTCTTGGGAATCACCCTACATCAGACAACTGCCTATAACCCTGCTTCTAACAGAATGGTTGAACGTTTTCATCGCACCCTCAAAGAAGCGTTAATGTCCCTTTGCAAGGACTCTAATTGGTTTACCCAGCTTCCCTTTGTCCTTCTATGGCTAAGTACCACTCATGAAGACGCCCTGGATGTCTCAGTAGCTGAAATGGAGTGTAGCAACCTGTTGGTTGGCCCTGCCTAATTTTTCCCATTTGCAACCTCCTCCGACAATCTCCAGCACCTACGTCACATTGTGGGAAAATTTACTCCATGCTGCCAGACTTACAAGCTCCAAGCTGGGAAACATGAATGTTTTCCTGTGGAATAAAATTAGCAAGCCATCCCTAATGCCCTCTTACATGGGCCTTCTCCTTGTGATCCGTCGCAATCTGAAGGCTTTTTTAATCAACCTTCGTGACAAAGAAGACTGGGTCTCCATTGATCACCTAAAATCTGTGAATCTCCTGCATGAAGACCCTCCTAGAGTATGCTTCTCAAGAACATGTTGCCCCATTTCACATTCATGTCTTTTTTAGGGGGGGGAACTATGTACCGCACATGTATCACACACGCTCTTTTTTATTGTTTGTCTTGCTCTGCACACCACTGTTAACAGGGATTATTTTGTTTGAGTATTTGTGACCTTCTTGCTCTGAAACTTGTATGTAAGCTGATTGACTGTGGAAATAAAGTTAGTTGCACTAGCCTTGCCTCTCAGTTACAGCCTCGTGGCTCACTCTCACATATTCCTTTTCTTTAAAGGGCTTTCATTGCTGCTGAGCTATTGACAAAATCAAAAGCTTTATCATGTATCATAAAAGACTTATAGAGTGGTTTGTCACAGTGTGTTGATTTTTCCACTAACTGGGTAATTACATGAAATTGTTAGTTGTTGAATACCCACTTCTAAAGCAGGCCTAAGCCAGAAAACCCCAAATCAATCAATCAATCAATTTCTTGGCTAATTAAAGCTGTAGGTATAGAGCAGTCTTGCAGACAGTTTGTGTAGAGTTTAGACAGTTTTATCTGCTCCATCAATTATTAAACCAATTGTTAGGCCATCTTCTGCTGCTTTGCCTATTTTCCTGCCATTTTATGCTTGCTTTACTTCTCCTACTGTTAC
>NC_090735.1:101051529-101059029 GCF_036898095.1 Palaemon carinicauda
ACTCACAAGCATACGGGTGCGTAAGAAAACTGGTGACCTTGCTAGGATTCACGAAGACAAAATTTCAAATTATTTTACTAACGTAAAATTTCCCCTTTTCTGTCTTTAGCGACTTGACGAACTTAATTTCATTTTAATGTAAATTCGATTATCACTGGAGTTGGAACCGTAAAAGAAAACTGCAAAAGCATTTTATTTCATTGTTAAAATTTTGTTTATTTTTGCGCGAGACCTTTTGTTTTTAAGAACCACGTGGTAGGCTTCAGTTCCATTGTTCAGCAGGATAGCCATCCGTCTGTGGCGAGTTTACCTTTTGTTTATTATCGCAGTGATTAACAAGTATCAAATATATTGTGCAGTGAGTGAATGTTTAATTTTGAGTTGAAAATAAGTGAAGTGAAATTTACAAGATATTAGGAAAAAAAGTGGCAGGCTAAATGCGTGTTAATTTCCAGTGAGGCATAATTCCTGTGCAGGGTAACGGTAAGAACACGTTGCATTCCTTCTTATTCTTTTAATAGTTAGTGGTATGTAATTTGATTTTGTAATATTTCGTCGGATAATTTTCATATGCAGAATTTAAAAGGGATAATTTTTGTACGATTGTGTTAAAATTGTTAACCTAAAGATAAAGGATTTACGATATTACATTCAATTTAATTTTTTCAGTCAGGGTATACGATCATTTAGATAAAGTATTTGGGAAATGTAATTTCTTAAATTCATTTTTTTTGTCGAAGGGAAAATATGTAAAGGGGTTGATTTTCTTAGCGAAGCATTAAGCAAACTCAGTGACATTGTTTGTTTTATTTCATTCATTATATTTTAAGTATAAATACAAACTTTGCTTTAAGTCACAAGTGGTGATGTTGAAAGAACACACCCACACATTTTTACAAATCCATTTTTTTATGTCTAACATAGAGGAGCCCTCATAGGTGGAGATTCCATTTTTTTTATGACTAGCATAGAGGGTCACACATCGCGGAGATTCCATTTCATTTTTATGACTAGCATAGAGGTTCACTCATAGTTGTGATTCCATTTTTCTTATGACTAGCATAAAGGTTCACCCATAGTTGTGATTCCATTTTTTTTTATGACTAGCATAGAAGGTCACACATCGTGGAAATCTCATTTTTTTTTATGACTAGAATAAAGGTTCACCCACAGTTGTGATTTCATTTTTTTATGACTAGCATAGAGGCTCACCCATAGTTGTGATTTCATTTTTTATGACTAGCATAGAGGTTCAACCATAGTTGTAATTCTATTTCTTATGACTAGCATAGAGGTTCACCCATAAAATTAGCAAAATGACTGCTGCTGAGATTCAGGACTTTGTGGCCCTGGCAGAGCGACAAGGTTACGAATGAGAGGCATTCCCAGGCTATGTGCGGGAGCTTGTGAATAGGGTCAATGCCCGGAGGAAGGTCGAGCAAGAAGAGTTTGAGAGAGAGAGAGAGAGAGACAGCATGAATTGAAGATACCGGAACAGGATATCCAGCTAGCAAGGCTAAACAGCCCTCACCCCAACGGCGCTCTCATTCCTCAGTAGGACGACATGGATCCTGTAAGGTGGCTAAATGAGGTGGAGTCCGTGTTTCAGATGTGTGCTGTAGCGGAGGATATGAAGTCCCTACTACTGTCAAAGTAGATGGCGGGGATAGGGAAGAATGCTCATGCTGCGCTCCTCGCTGATAAACAGGGTAATTTTGAGGCCATCAGGAAGGCCTTGATTGAGGCCTATAAACTGAATCCTGAGAATTGGCGCCATCAGGAAGGCTTTGATTGAGACCTATAAACTAAATCCTGAGAATTGGCGCCGTCAGTGGCGTGGGCTTACCAAGTCCCCCACGACATCTTGGTCTGATTGAGGTTTTCAAAATGATAGGCTCAACACCCTTTGGGTCGAGGCTGCAAAGTGCACTACTTACGACAACCTCCTCGAGCTCTTCAAAATTGAAAACTTCCACAGGACCGCCCCACCGGCGCTCTCAATTTACAACTCTGAGAAAAATCCAGCCACGTTTAGAGCATGCTATGAGTATGCTGATGAATACAAGCTAGTCCGGCTCAACTCGGGGTCCTTCAGCTCAGTCCAACGGGTAAGTCTAAGCCACGGCAAAATCCAATCTCCCCTACCAAGTGTGGCCATTGCGAGAGATCTAACCACTTAGAAGCCAACTGTTGGCTGAAGCTATCCGGTCAGGCAACTGAGCCGACGAAGCAGAAGAATAACTATTCCAGTGCATACTGCGAGGTTTGTAAGTGCTACGGACACACAAAGAATTACTCACTATGTCCCAGCAAATCCTCAGCCTCTTCTCCAGCTGCCCTCTCAATCTCTATCCAAGAAGCTCCAAAAAGACAACCCTGAAGGAGACGGCTCTCCGCAATCGGTCAGAGCATTACAGGATACTGGTGCAGACGTTTCACTAATCTTATGGCACCAGGTTCCTATTGGTGCCAAAGTCCAGCAAGACAATGGCATGACAGTCCGTTGGATTGAAGGAATCACTAAGGATCTCTCTACTGTGGAGTTGAGAGTGACCACACCCTAGCTCAGCAAAAGGTGCAGGTTAGGGGTAGTGAGCGATCTCGGGCATGAAGGCTATGACTTGCTCTTGGGACAAGACTTCCTACGAGGCATACAGCGTGTGCCCCTCAGGTGCATAAGGGCAATCGAGCCGGAGCCCGGGACTGAGCACGCCCCTACTGAAGAAGACAAATGGCTAGCTGACATTGACCTTGGAGAAATACCTTGGCTAAGTGAGGTGGCACAAGAGTCTTCCTCCTACTGCAATGAGTCTGAGCCTCGTACCCCAGAAGCCTATTCGGATGAAGCTGTGCTGCTTGCTACCACAGGGAATAGAGCTAACCCAAATACTAACACAGGGGTCTCGGAGGAGTCTGAGGGAGAAGCATCCATCACCCCAAAGGACCTAGGGAGTCAGACGGAGCTCATCAAATTTCAGTTGTTGGACGAGACGCTGAAAACCTACAGGGAAGCTGCCTATTCAGACGAAGCAGAGATGATTAATCTCTCAAAGGAGAATTTTCTGCCGAAGGAAGGGGTGCTCTTCAGAATCACCCGATGCCCTCACGATCCTGCAGAAGCCCTTCACCGGCAAGTAGTTGTTCCCCGTAATCTCCGCTTGTCGGTGCTACGAATGGCCCATGAGGAATTTGGAGGATACTTTGATGTGAAACGCACTACCCAACTGATCCAGCCTCATTTCTTCTGGCCAGGATTGCAGAAGAGTGTTAAGGCTTTTGTAGCTTCCTGCCATCCGTGCCAAGTTGCCGGTAACCCAAACCAGGTAGTGCCGTGGGCTCCTCTCCATCCCATTCCATCCGTAGGTATTCCTTTCCATGATGTATCAGTGGATTATGTAGTTCACCTGCCCCGTAGTAAGCGTGGAAATCGTTTCTTATTAACAATGATTGATCGGTTTACGCGCTACCTCGAAGCTGTGCCGACTAGGTATGCCAATGCCACTCATGCTGTCAGAGGACTGACACAATTCTTTTGTAGGTTTGGTTTCCCAGCCACAGTCCAGTCGGAAAAGGCTCTCACTTCATGGCAAGAGAGTTTAAGGAAGCAATGGAGTACCATGGTGTCCACCACCAGACCTCTACTGCATATCATCCAGAGAGCCAAGGACTCGTGGAGCGCTCCCACCAAACGCTAAAAACAGTCTTGACGAAGTTATGGGAGGCTTGCTCCTCGGATTGGGAGGAGAACTTGCCTTATGCCTTGTTCTTCCTCCACCAGGCACACTCAGAAACCATAGGATACAGCCCTTTTTAGTTGTTGTACGCTCACTCCACACTTGGGCCACTAGACATACTCTATGAAGCTTGGGAGGACTCCTCCAAGGCCTCCTGGGTGGAAGAGCTGCCAGGTATACAGACTAAGTTACGAACTTCCTGGGAAATTGCCAAGGCTTCTGAGGCAAAGGTACAGGGCATCACAAAAAGTCAAGTAGATCGTGAAGCCCATGATCGAAGTTTTGAAGTGGGAGACCAAGTTCTGGTTCTCCGCCCAGGAGAGCAGAGACCGTTAAGCACAAAATTTACGGGCCTCCACAAGATTCTTGGGAAGAAGGGTAAATTAAATTACCTTGTGGATTGCGGCATAAGACGCGCCAAATGGCTCTATATAACCCTGCGTAAGCCCTATCAACAGAGGGCCAATGTGGTGGGAACTGTTACCCAGATCCACTCACCTGAGAGCAACTCCGAGGTTCTGGCCAACTTTAAGCTGATCTATCCTGCCTTGGACACTGTTAAGAGGGGTATCGTCAAGAGCCTCCTGCTACAGCACCCACAGGTAGTTTGAGACACACTAGGTCACACCCAACTATTAGACCACAAGATTGACTTGGTCCCAGGAACGTGTCCGATCCACCAGATATATTATCGGTTAAACCCCCAGCGGGCTGAAAGGGTGTCGGAACAGATCAAGTTGCAGCTCTGCTTAGGTCTCATTGAGGAAAGTGAAAGTCCATGGGCATCACCGGTGGTCCTAGTTCCAAAAGAGGGAGGAGGGGATAGGCTATGTATAGATATCCGCAAATTGAATGCGGTGACAAAACCTGAATCCTACCCACTTCCTCGCATCAAGGATTGCTTGGAGAGCCTAGGTGAATCCCATTATCTAAGTAAGATCGACCTAGAAAAGGGCTACTGGTAGGTACCACTGGCAGAGGAGTCGCGGCCACTGACCGCATTCAAAACCCGAGATGGACTTTACCAGTGTCGAGTGATGATTTTTGGTCTTAGGAACGCACCCAGCTGCTTCCAGAAACTAATAAACAAGGTACCAGCGGGGATTTCCAACTGTGTGGTCTACTTAGATGACATCGTTATTTTCTCTAAGACATAGGAAGAACACCTCCTAACTCTAGGGAAAGTGCTGAGGGCCCTCCAAAAGGCAAATTTGGTCATCAACCTCGAAAAATGCATATTTGGCGGGTCTGAGATTACCTACCTGGGCCACCAAGTAGGAGGGGGCAAAATAATGCCCAATGATGCTAGTATCCTTGCAATACGAGAGATGCCCTACCCTAGAACTAAGAAGGAAGCCCAATGATTCCTGGGGATGGTGCAGTGCTTCCGGAGGTATGTGCCAAACTTCTCTCAGGTAGCCGCTACCTTCACAGACTTGTTCAAAGGAAACAAGCAGTTCTGTTGTACAGATGAATGTCGGGTGGCCCATGACCACCTAAAAGGCATTTTAATTAATGAGTCGCCCCGTGTTTCGTGCACCAAACTACACCAAGCCTTTCGCTCTCGCCATGGATGCCAGTGACATGGTGGGAGGGGGGGCTGTCCTCCTGCAGGAGGAATATCAAGTCCGACACCCTATTGCATACTTCTCAAAAAAACTGAATCATGCTTAAACTAGGTACAGTACTATTGAGAAAGAGCTTGTAGGTATGGTCTTGTCACTGAAGCATTTTGAATCATATCATGCTGACCATGAGTTCCCACTCACAGTCTTAACGGACCATAACCCTCAGACTTACTTGACGCAGTTCCGAAATAAGAATAAGAGGCTCATGAGGGGGTGCATAGACCTCCAAGACTACAATTGGAAGGTCGAGCCCATAAGAGGCGCAGATAATAAAATAGCAGGTGTGCTCTCCCGGCATTAGTGCTCAGTGCACAGTGCCATGTCCATAACGTAGCCATAGTCAGTAGGTTGATTTAGGTTGTATAAGAAAATAGTATTGGCCTTGGTGTCTCCCCAGGTAGATAAACTTGAGGAGCCATCTTGGCCTCATTAGTTGCATTTAATTTATTTTTATGTATTAATTTATCTTTTTTGCATATATGTCAATTTGCTTTAATTTTATGGCTACCACTCCACTAGGTCACTTAACTTTGACTATTATTGCATTTTTCATTTTTTTAATTGTTGCCTCACAGCCGCATGGTTACTTCTATGTGGCAGTTAAAGTTAATATACTATCAAAATAACGCAAAATTATGACCCTGGTTGCAGCTTAGACATTATTTCATTATCGGGGTGAGACTCACTGAGGGAGGTATCATTAAGGCTAGTGGCTTCAGACCTTGCATGCAGAGTTCTTGTCCTGTTTTAGGACAAAATCTCTGCTAAAATGGGGTGCTGTTATTCCTGGCAGTCATTGCTCCAACTTTTTTCAAACAAAGACCCCACCAGCAAGAACTGGGTCGACTTGCCACAAGCTTTGGGATCCTACCCAGAGTCTTACCCACCCCCTCCCCAACCATCCTATACCAGTCTACTCCCCTGAGGTCTCATTTCCAGACATCTTTACGAACCCTGTGGTGGCGTTGAGATCCCAGGAGAAGGAGGAAGGCGAGATGTGAAGGATGTCGGGAGACGAGACTAAGGCCAATGACCAATAGGATAGCGGTCAGGCCAATTCCCCCTCCCCCCAAATTGGGGGCCAAGTGGGGTTTAGTCGACCTAGGAAAAACTGGGTTTCGTCGTTTGCTGATCAAACCCCCTGAGAGCACCATCACCTTTTTTTCGCTCTCAAAACTTCAGGGAGATAGGACCTGTGACACATCCTCCACAAGGGAAGAAACTCCTTTTTATTAAGGTAAGATGTCTGTTTAAGTACCTCAACCTCATCCTTCTTATCCATCCCTTCTTTATCACATCCCATTCCTTTCCTTGTATACTAATGAGAGATCCTACCCACTGAACCTTTGTTATCCCAATCTTGTGTTCCAACCACGTGTGCCGTTTGCTCCTATCCTTAATTAATTCACCCTATGACAGTGTTCATTCCCACATGATAGTGTTTAATTTCCTAAGTTTGCACTTTTATTTAATTTGCTTAAGGGTTTTAACCACACAACTTCATCGTGTTCCCAGCCTGTAGAAGTAAGTGAGCGGTTAATAATTTAATTCCTTTCCCTGGAATTGCAGTGCTGAACCCTTCCATGACCTACAACTCCACGTGAACCCAACTCCCACTGAAGTCCCTCGTGGTTTACTTAAAATATACAGCAATTATCTGTTTTGCTCCCCTTTTTTTAATTATTATTTTTAAATATTATTGTAAATATATCTATTTTGTCAATATTCCTTGTCTTATTGCCGACTGGCGACCTTTTCATTGTTCTTTTCCTTTGTTAATGCCCAGAGTTCCTTAAGCAAGGCCGGACTCACAAGCATACAGATGCGTAACAGTATATATATATATATATATAAATATATATATATATATATATATATATATATATATATATGTATATATATATATATATATATATATATATATATATATATATATATATATATATATATATATACATATATATATATATATATATATATATATATATATATATATATATATATATATATATGTATGTATAGCCATTTCACTTCTGATCTTGTTCAAATGAATATATCCTTTATAAATTTTTTATCATTTCATCATCATCATCATCATCATCATCGTTTCCTCCTACGCCTACAGACGCAAAGGGCTT
>NC_090735.1:101071529-101074029 GCF_036898095.1 Palaemon carinicauda
ATTCAACGTTAATAAAAGGGAAATCCAATTAGTATCCAGGTGTTATCAAACATAACAAGAATATATGCTAATAAATGAAGAGAATAATGAAGCATCTATGATATTTGAAAAGGAAAAAAAAACATTAAATAAGAAGAGCAACTGAGCTCAATAATGAACAAAACATTATCTACAAGAAGAAAGTGATTGAAGGTGATATTAGGGAGTTTGATAAAGGAAATAATTCATTTTGAAAGCTGCTCAACTTAGGTTGGATACTAAAAGCTATCGTAATGATTATATACATATATATATATATATATATATATATATATATATATATATATATATATATATATATATATATATATATATATATATATATATATATATATATATATAATTTTATGTCATTGGATATTAAGAATGCCATAACTGACATAGGTTTTAAAAGAAAATAAATCTAACATTTAATATTAGAGTAAAAAGAGGGCGAATTAGTAGAATATATTCATCATCATCTTCTCCTACGCGTATTGGCACAAAGGGCCTCACTTAGATTTTGCCTGTCGTCTCTATCTTGAGCTTTTAATTTAAGACTTATCCATTCACCGTCTCCTACTTCACGCTTCATAGTCCTCAGCTATGTAGGCCTGGTTATTCCAACTCTTCTTGTGCCTTGTGGAGAGCAGTTAAACGTTTGGTGAACTAATCTCTCTTGGGGATTGCGAAGAGTATGTCCAAATCATCTCCATCTACCCCTCACCATGGTCTCATCAGCATATGGCACTCGAGTAATCTCTATTATAGTTTACTTTCTAATCCCGTCCTGCCACTCAACTCCCAATATCCTTCTGGGGAATTTCTTTTCAAATTCAAATCTACTAAATCTGTTGGAGATTATTCCATTTTCATGCCATGACTCACGTTCATACAGTAACACCGATCTCATTAAACTGATATATAGTCTGATTTTTATATAAAATTTCAAGCGACTTGATTTCCAAATTTTACTAAACCTAGCCATTGTCTGATTTGCTTTTTTGATCTTTCATTTAACTCTAATTCTAAAAACCCTGTGTTGGAGATCATAGTTCCTAAATATTTCAATGACTCTACCTCATTAATCCTTTCTCCTTCCAATGATATATCATCGTCCATTGCATACTCCACTCTGTCTTTTTTTTTTTTTTTTTTTCGTTTATCTTGAGCCTAATCTCTTGTGATAAACAAGCTATACAAGTTCTGTGGTGCTCTGCTAATAAGGTCACCATCATCTACGTCTGCTAATTCCTAATACCAATACAGTTCAATCCTTCTCCACCATCTCCGAAGTTCCTACATATGAAATCCATGAGGAGGATAAATAATATAGGTGATAACACTTCCCCTTGGAGTACTCCGCTGTTCACTGGAAACTCGTTTGATAACACTCCACTAACATTAAATTTGCACTTGCTATGCTCATGAACAGGCTTAATAAAAGTCATTTGTTTAAAAGAATTCCATAATAACATAAGACTCTCCACAAAATTGTCCGGTGCAAACTATCAAAGGCTTTTTCATAATCCACGAATGCCTTCAAAAGTGGATTCCTATATTCTACGCATTGCTGTATATGCCTACAAATGAAAATTTGGCCAGTACAACTTCTACCTTTCCTAAATTCAGCTTGTTCCTCTCTCAGCTTTTCATCAATCTTCCTTTGTAGTCTCTTGAGAACAAACAATACTATATATCTTCATAACTGACGTAATTGTGATGACTCTGAAATTATTGCAAACAGTCAGGTCTACTTTTTTGGCCATTTCCACCAACACCCCAAACTCCCATTCCTTAGGTTTTGCCTGTTCATGTTACATTCTACAAAATAACCGTGTAAGTATTCTGGGAGTCACTTCATTTTCGTCCACTATCATCTCAGCTGTTATTCCATCGTAGGGGCTTTCCATTTTGAGTTTTTTAATGATAGCTTCGACTTATAACATATTGAATTTATGTATAGGAACATCAAGGTCTTCATCAGCTTCAGGTATATCAATCAAATTACTCCCTTCATATCTTTTATTCATAACCTTAAAGTGTTCCATCCAACGTTGTATTTCTTCATCTTCTACTTTTACAACAGTTCCATCTCTCTTTTTTAAGAGTATATGCTTTTTCTTCTTTTCCACATTAGAGATCTTATTAATATTCTATGAGCGATTCTTACACCATAGCCACTCCCTGAATTCATAGCTTTGTCAGCCTCATCTGCTTTCCTGTCTAAGTATTCTCTTCAGTCATTCCGGGCTTTTATATTGACCTTACTATCCATACTGGAATACTTGGCATGCTCTACCTTGTAATTTTCATTACTTCCACGGAAACATTCAGCAATCAATCTGTCTTCGTCTATTTTCTATAGTATCCCAAGTATCATTTGATATCCATGGCTTTCTCCTTGTAAATGCGTGTCCCAAAACTTCACTACCAACTGATTGATAGATGTTATTAATATCACACCATTCTTCATTAATTG